>NC_051426.1:20063447-20065947 GCF_015228065.2 Penaeus monodon
AAACGTTCCTAAAAGGGCCGTCCTTGCCCTGCATCCGACGAGATGGTGCGTCTGCTGTGTGCCCTCTGTGCCTGCTCTTCTGCCCTTTGTGCCATTTCCTTCCTCATACCGGCCAGCATGGCAGTGATCAGGTCCATCTGGATCGGCTTCACCTCACTCGTCCCTCCTCAGTATAGCCTCCTCTCCCCATGGCTGCCGCCATCTTTGGACGACATGATAAATCGGCGCGGTCACTGACAAATACACAAATCCCACCCTGAAAACCATTTGTTAGCCAGCCGCCTCGTCTCTGTGCCACCAACACAAGGCAGGCTAGCAGACGGCGTGCTATTCACAGGGTTCGTGAACACTGAACAGCTCCAAGAGGCCCCCGCACCATAGCGTCCCAGAACAAACCACGAGGGGAAACGCAAAGGCGAGGCAGGGCACGAAATAAACACACGATGACAGTCTTTCCTTTATTTACACAAGTTATTTACCCGTACACTTTTCTATAGGCACAATACAGGGGGGAAACCAGCATGTCACACAGCACAATACAGCTTAACAGGGCAACACAAAGTTTATCAGGTCACAAGGCACACACGAGGTCTTCACAGGAGCAGCACCCAACTGCGTCTCTCTCTTGGCTTGTTCCTCCGCTCCTCCGCTCACAGCCAGTTGCGTCATGTTTGCCCAGGTCCCTTCATGTTAACACATGCCCAGGTCATCCTTTTCATGTTAACACATGTTTCGCACAGAGACAAAGACCCACTGTCATAGCAAATATATTTTTATATATATATATATATATATATATATATATATATATATATATATATATATATATATGTATGTATATATTTATTTATTTATATATGCCTGTGGATATACTCGTGTGGACCTTGGAAGTGAACCCTGTTTTGGCTCCTCTGATACCCAAAGATGGCTGGGTAACACACATCTCCACTCTGGCGGTTCTGGAAGTGAAACTCTTTACAGAAATACCCTTCTCGCCGACATCCCCAGCAAACTAGAACAGAATGTTGAGTTTGCTGACGGACTGGACAAGGTGGTACTCGTGAGACCTCTGAAATTTCTCCTCTGTGTGGTGTTGCAGGGAGCTTAGGTGGCTCATCATTCCTAATGCCCACTCAAGCTCTCCACAGTCTTTGTGGAATCTCAACTAGTGATTGCACAGTCATTTTCCTTTAAGGCAAGCAATTCTCATAGCAAGCTAGGCAAACCTTGGAGGAAGAACCTTCAATTGTATAAAAGGTATGAATGAGAATGAATATCTTCACAATACAAGAGATGTATTTGACCGGTTTCGATTGTGTCTTCGTCAGAAATTCATGTATTTTTGACTAAGACACAATCGAAACCGGTCAAATACATTTCTTGTATTGTGAAGATATTCATTCTCATTCATACCTTTTATACATCTGTCAACATGAATACGGTTCAAGACCCTTCATACCAATTCTTCAGGGTTTCCAACTGCTTCCTGGTGGTTCTGATAACCTTGATACACCATTCAAGAGTGGTATGAAAATCTAAGGGTACCTGATCTGCCATCATGCATACCTCATACAAAAGAGTAAAGGAATCAGAGGCAGAGCATGCCCCTCTGAACTTCTGCCATATCTTTTGACGAAACTCGGCCCAAGTGTAAAATGGGTGAGTTAATGATCACGTCTGCCTAACCTCGACAGTGTGCCTTTGCAGCACAAATTAATGCTGTCCCTCCCACCTAGCAAGCAAGGCAGGCTGTGGGTCCCGGTGGGAGGGCTGACCCCCTTAATTTGGGGCAGTGTCGGTGGGACTTTGCTAGGTCCCAGAGAATAAGGATCTCTGGCTTCTGGTATCAGCACTCCAACCCGCATTGCTGGACATGGTATAGTGATTTGGGTACAGTGGCCAAGGAGATCAACCACATTCTTGTTAGCATGCGATGGAGGGTCCTCCAGAACTGCAGAGTTTACCAGAGTGCCGAGTTCTGTGACACTGACCATAGGCTGGTTGTGGCTACCCTATGGGTCCCTCTAAGGTGTTTCACCTGGACAGACTAAGGGAGGAGGAGTGTGCCCGTGGGTTCACCATGGCAGTCTCTGACTGATTCACAGAACTTGACAACCTGATGGACCCAGTTCATCAAGTGTGTAACACTCGAAGCAGCTCAGGAGTCCATTGGCTTACGCCCGAGGGCAAGGCAGAAATCCATCTCCCTGGAGACATTGGAGGCCACCGAAGTGTGTCACATGGCTTGGCTGAATGGCAGTCAAGTCTTGCGTCGCTCCGTGTAGGGCTCGGACACTTCTGAGAAGGGACAAGGAACAGTTCACCAGGAATCTTGCTGAGGAGGTTGAAGGCCATTTCTTGGTAAATGACCTTTGCCCTGCCTACCAAGCCCTGAGAAAGACGAACTCTAAGCCCTCCTCACAGATGACTGCAGTCCAATCAGCGTTCGTGAACGTTGGGTGGAGTATTTTGAGCAGCTGTACCAAGTAGACCCTCCAAC
>NC_051426.1:20076589-20086589 GCF_015228065.2 Penaeus monodon
TTTTAATTGCCAGCAGTATGCACTAAACTACAACAACTTCTAGATAAGTTAGAGAACAAGCGAAAGGCTGGCTGTGTTTCTTAATGCCAAGAAAACTAAGATCATGAAGATTCAAGATACCGGCAATCAACAACGATGAACATGTTTACAATCAATGGAATGGTTGTGGCAAATGTGAAAGAGTTCACTTATTTTGGAGCTGTTTTAACTAATACATATGATGATTCACCGGAGATACAAGAAGAATTAACATTGCCAAAAACGCCACAGTTGCTCTCAATAACATCTGGAAAGACCGAAGCATTACCTTACGAGACAAAGCTGAGGTTATTGAACTCATTAGTTTTCCCAATTGCATCATATGGTTCTGAGTGTTGGATGCTGAGAAGATAGACAAGAAAAAGATCATAGTTTTGAATGTAGTGTTACAGACGATATTATGTATTAACTGGACAGAGAAGAAACGAATGAAGTGCCGAAAAAATAAATTGTAAGACCGGCTGTTGGACATCTTGAACAAAAGGAAATTAAAGTTTATTGGTCATGTGATGAGAAGTAAAAGTATTCAGAAAAACTTGCTGACAGGGATGGTGATAGGAAACAGGGAGAGGCAAACCGAAGACAAGACTGAGTGACAACATCAAAGATATTTGCGGGCTGTTGATGGTACAAGTGGAAAGAAAGCGCAAGATCGAGTTGAGTGGCAAAGGATGTGGAGAGGTCCACGGCTGCTCAAACATGAGCATCCGTTATTGATAATGATGATATATATATATATATATATATATATAATATATATATATATATATATATATATATATATATAAATGCGAATGTGATGTGAAGCGATGGCGTGGTAGCCTAGATTGTGTTAAGTGCTTGTGTGACTTCTTGCTTGCAGCTTACACCCCTGGCTAGCTCAGTGCGAAAATGGGAGCAGCTTTTGCATAGTCTCCCCTGCCAAGTCACAGCCTCTCCCTCATCAAGACTTCTGCAGTGCCTCCTCGTGGCCACCCATGGTAACTGGGCACCTGTGGTCCCAGGCTAAATTTGTGGGGATCTCGGAGCAGGAGGAGGCCCTGAAGGTACGGAGCTATGGCCCGCTGGCATGTGGACACACTCTGGCTCCGTACCAACTCCTGCCCCTAGCCACCCTGGGGTATGGGGCGGCTCGGGCAGTGGGCCTTGCCAGTCCTCCTCCCCCAGAAAGACCCACTGCAACGTCAACGATAAATGGAAATGCTGGGGGAAGGGGTGTTGTCCTCCCACCCAGCAAGTAAGGCGGGCTGTGGTCCCACTGGGAGGGCAATGTCGGGGTGCAGGATTGGAACGAGAGTTACTCGTCCTGCCTGCGCCCTGGCTGGCGCCAACCCACCATGAAGCTGTGGGGTAAAGCCTTGGGAACCCCCAGCGGATAGGCGGTCCCACAGCCTGGGTGGTTACACCTACTACTGTCGGGCCGCAGCTATGGTCACCACCTCCAGGGTGTAGCCATAGCCATATCCAGCCGACTTCAGCCCTCGGTAGTTGAGGTGACACTGGTTGATGAGCATATTATGGCATTGAGACTGAAGCATGCTTTTGGCTTCATGTCTCTTATTGCTGTATATGCTCCTACCAATGTATATAAAATTGATGTGAAAGAGGCGTTCTATGCCAAACTCGCATCTGTAGCAGACGATTGCCCCCGGCGAGATATTCGCATTGTTCTGGGTGACTTCAATGCAGTATCCGGCTGTGACCGAGCTGGCTATGAGATGTCTGTCGGCCCCCATGGCTCGGGAGCTGATCCCAGCAGCGTGAATAGCCTCCTTCTCCAGGACTTTGCCAGGTCCGAGAAAATGAGGATCTCTGGCTCCTGGTACCAGCTCTCCAACCCGCATCGCTGGACTTGGTACAGCGATACGGGTACAGTGGCCAAGGAGTGGCGATGGAGGATCCTCCAGAACTGCAGGATTTACCGGAGTGCCGAGTTCTGTGGCACTGACCATATGCTGGTTGTGGCTACCCTGCGGGTCCACTTCAAAACTTCCCTCCAGTGGCCACCCTAAGGTCTTTCACCTGGACAGACTAAGGGAGGTGGAGTGTGCCCATGGGTTCACCATGGCAGTCTCTGACCGATTCACAGAACTCAACAACCTGATGGACCCAGTTGCTCTGTGGGAGCTCTTCAAGTGCGTAACACTCGAAGCAGCTCAGGGTCCATTGGCTTAGTTGCTTGCCGAGGGCAAGGCAGAATTCCATCTCCTGGAGACATTAGAGGCCACTGAAGCGTGTTTGGGGTGGGTGTTGGGGGCAACAAGGAGGTTTGTTGCGGGGTTCGAATTGAGGGTTGTTGTTGGGGGTGGTTTGTGTTTTGTGCTTGGAGGGCAATTGGTTGTTGCGGGGCTAAGGCCGATCATCCTAATGCCCGTTCGGCTGAATGGGAATCAAGTCTTGCGTCATTCCATGGTGCGTAGGGCTCGGACACTGCTGAGAAGGGACAAGGAACAGTTCATCAGGAATCTTGCTGAGGAGGTTGAAGGCCATTTCTTGGTAAATGACCTTCACCCTGCCTACCAAGCCCTGAGAAAACTGAACTCTAAGCCCTCCTCACAGATGACTGCAGTCCAATCAGTGGATGGACGAATCATCTCAGATCATGTTGGGGTTCGTGAATGTTGGGCTGAGTATTTTGAACAGTTGTACCAGGTAGACCCTCCAACAGTTAGCTTGGATGCAAGCGATGTCTCAGTGCCTGTGCCGGACCCACCCATCAGCGAGGAACCTCCTACCCTAACAGAGGTTAGGATGGCAATTTCCAAGCTGAAGAGTGGGAAAGCTGCAGGCATATGTGATATCCCTGCTGAACTGCTAAAGGCTGAGGGTGAACCTATGGCTCGGGGCCTGCTTACAGTCCTGACTGCCATCTGGCAGTCTGGTACCATTCCCCTGACCTGCTGAGGAGCATGGTCATCTCTCTCTGGAAGGGGAAAGGGGATTGTTGTGACTGTAGCAACTACCGTGGCATTACATTGCTCAGCATACCAGGCAAGGTTCTCACCCACATTCTTCTGAAACGGATCCGCAACCACCTACTGAGGCATCAGAGACCGGAGCAGTCTGGATTTACTCCTGTCAAGTCCACGATAGACCGTATACTAGTGCTTCGAGTAATTGTGGAACGCCGTCGTGAGTTTGGTCATGGGTTGCTTGCAGCCTACATCGACCTCAAGAAGGCGTTTAACTCGGTGCATCGGGAATCGCTATGGGAGATCCTGAGGCTCAGGGGAATTCTGACACAGATTATTGGCCTGATAGCAAGCCTCTCTACTGGTACTGAAAGTGCTGTAAAGTGTGTTAGGGGTATGTCGAACTTCTTCCCTGTTAATTCAGGGGTGAGGCAAGGCTGTGTCCTTGTACCAATTCAACACCTGTATGGACTGGATAATGGGTAGAGCTATTAGCCAAAGTCAGTGTGGAGCAACACTAGGCAATACTAAGGTCTCAGACCTTGACTTTGCTGATGATGTTGCTATCCTATCTGAGTCCCTGGAGTCACTTGTGGCAGCTCTTGATGCATTTAGCAATGAGGCGAAGCCCCTAGGCCTAGAGGTCTTCTGGACCAAGACCAAGATTCAGGATTTTAGGGGCCTGTTAGGGGAACCCGTTCAGTCGATCCATGCTTGCGGCGAGGACGTTGAAGTCACAAAGTTTTACATACCTTGATAGCATAGTCGATATCTCTGGGTTGTCAGACCAGGAAGTGAGTAGATGGATTGGTCTGGCAACAGGAGCCATGAACTCGATCAACAAGAGCGTTTGGAGATGTCTGTACCTATGCAGAAGGACCAAGCTGCGTGTCTTCAAGGCCTTGATACTGCCAGTTTTTCTCTATGGAAGTGAAACCTGGACGCTATCCAGTGTCTTGGAGTCTCGCCTTGATGCCTTTTGTAACAAGTCCCTTCGCCGGATCATGGGGTACAGTTGGCAGGACCGCGTGTCCAACTAGCGGTTACACCGTGACACTGGCTTGGGACCTGTTAGTTGCATAATCCGGGATCGCCAACTTAGGCTATATGGCCACCTAGCGCATCTCCCTGTGGACGACACTGCCCACCAGGTTGTCTCTCTGCGAGACAACTCTGGGTGGAGGAGACCTGTAGGAGGACCCAAGAGATCATGGCTTGGGAGCTCGACGAGATCTGTCACGAGGAATTAGAGATGCGCCGTGGGCCTGCTTGGCGACTCGCCTCGAGGGATCCCCGTGGCTGGAAGCGAAGGGTGGATGCGACCATGCGCCCCCGTCGGCGTTAGCCCCTTGATGATGATGATGATGATGTATATATATATATATCTGTATATGTGTGTGTATATGTGTGTGTGTGTGTGTGTGTGTGCACGTGTGCATATGTGTGTGTGTGTGTGTGTTTGTGTGTGTGTCTGTGTGTGTATGTTTGTATGTATGTATGTATGCATGAATGTGTGTGTGTATATATATATGTA
Source organism: Penaeus monodon (assembly GCF_015228065.2). Classification (NCBI taxonomy): domain Eukaryota; kingdom Metazoa; phylum Arthropoda; class Malacostraca; order Decapoda; family Penaeidae; genus Penaeus; species Penaeus monodon. Next base: position 20,081,075 of record NC_051426.1, read on the forward strand.
TATATATATATATGTATTTATGTGTGTATATATATTTATATATACATATATAAATATAAATATATGTATATGTATACATGTATATATATTTAGATGTATTATATATATTCATATATGCACACATACATATCATCATTAATAACGGTATGCTCATGTTTGAGCAGCCGTGGACGTCTCCATCATCCTTCGCCACTCAACTCGATCTTGCGCTTTTCTTTCCACTTGTACCATCGACAGCCCGCAAATATCTTTGATGTTGTCGCTCAGTCTTGTCTTCGGTTTGCCTCTTCCTCTGTTTCCTATCACCATCCCTGTCAGCGAGTCTTTCTCAATACTTTTACTTCTCATCACATGACCAACAAACTTTAGTTTCCTTTTGTTCAAGATGTCCAACAGCCGGTCTTTACAATTTACTCTTTTCAGCACTTCATCATTTGTTTTCTTCTTCGTCCATTTAATACGTAGTATTCGTCTGTAACACCACATTTCAAAACTATTGACCTTTTTCTTGTCTATCTTCTTCAGCACCCAAAACTCAGAACCATATGACGCAATTGGGAAAACTAATGAGTTCAATAACCTCAGCTTTATCTGTAAGGTAATGCTTCGGTCTTTGTTGAGAGCAACTGTGGCGTTTTTGGCAATGGTAATTCTTTTTATCTCCGGTGAATCATCATATGTATTAGTTAAAACAGCTCCAAGATAAGTGAACTCTTTCACATTTTCCAAAACCACTCCATTGATTGTAACATGTTCATCATCGTTCATTGCCGGTTATCTTCGAATCTTCATGATCTTAGTTTTCTTGGCATTAAGAAACAAACCAGCCTTTTCGTTTGCTTCTCTAACTTTATCTAGTAGTTGTTGTAGTTCAGTGATACTGCTGGCAATTAAAACTATATCATCGGTGTATCTTAGATTTGATATTTTGTATCCTCCAACATCTACAGTTCCTTCAAAATTCTCTAGAGCACCTCTCATAATTGCTTCAGAATATATATTAAAAAGGTGCGGAGACAGAATGCAACCCTGTCGCACTCCTTGGTTGACTTCGAACCATTCTGTTAACCCATATATATATATATATATATATATATATTATAGATATATATATATATATCTATATATATATATCATATATAATATATATATGTAATATATACAAATATATATATATATATATATATATATTATTATATATGTAATATATACAGATATATATAATAATATATATATAAGTACTATATAATATATATATATATCTATATATGTAATATAATATATACATATATATATATATATATAGTATTATATCTATAGTATATTATATATTACATATTTAAATTATATATATATACATATAATATTATATATATTTGTATATATTACATATATATATATATATATATATATATATATATATATTTTATATATACTATATTATATATCTATATATATATATATATTAATATATATCATATACTATCTATGTCTATATATATATATATATTATATATATATATGGGTTAACAGAATGGTTCGAAGTAACCAAGGAGTGCGACAGGTTGCATTCTGTCTCGCCCTTTTTATAATATTCTGAAGCAAATTATGAGAGGTGCTCTAGAGAATTTGAAGAACTGTAGATGTTGGAGGATACAAATATCAAATCTAAGATACACCGATGATATAGTTTTAATTGCTCAGCTATCACTGAACTACAACACTACTAGATAAGTTAAAGAAGCAAACGAAAAGCTGGTTGTTTCTAGCCAAGAACTAAGATCATGAGATTCGAAGATAACCAATGACGATGATGAACATGTTACAATCAATGGAGTGGTTTTTGGAAATGTGAAGAGTTCACTTATCTTGAGCTGTTTTAACTAATACATATGATGATTCACCGAGATAAAAGAATTACCATTGCCAAAAAACCACAGTTTGCTCTCACAAAACCGAAGCATACCTTACAGATTAAAGCTGAGGTTATTGAACTCATTAGTTTAAACCAATTGCGTCATATGGTCTGAGTTTTGGGTGCTGAAGAAGATAGACAAGAAAAGGTCAATAGTTTTGAAATGTGGTGTTACAGACGAATACTACGTATTAATGGACGAATAAGAAAACAAATGATGAAGTGCTGAAAAGAGTAAATTGTAAGACGGCTGTTGACATCTTGACAAAGGAACTAAGTTTGTTGTCATGTGATAGAAGTAAAAGTATTGAGAAGACTCGCTGACAGGGAATGTGATAGAACACAGAGAAGAGCAAACCGAGACAAGACTGAGGACAATCAAGATATTTGGGGCTGTCGATGTACAAGTGGAAAGAAAAGGCAGATCGATTGAGTGGCGAAGGATGATGGAGACGTCCACGCTGCTCAAACATGAGCTACCGTTATTAAATGATGATATGTATGTGTGCATATATGAATATCAAAATACATCTAAATATATATACATGAATATATATTATATATTAATATATATATATATATAATATATATATATATATAATATATATATAAAATATAATATATATAATTATTAAATATAAGAGATAGATACACACAATATGTATACATTACATATATTATATTTATATTGTATATAAAATATATACACACATAATACATATATATATATAATCATATATATATACACACACACATTCATGCATACATACAACATACAACATACACACACAGACACACACCCCCAAACACACCACACACCACATATGCACACGTGCACAACACCAACACACAACAATACCACACATATACAGATATATATATATATTACTCATCATATCATCATCAAGGGCTAACGCCGACGGGCGCATGTCGCATCCACCCTTCGCTTCAGCCAACGGGATCCTCATGGCGATCGCCAACAGGCCCAACGCCATCTCTAATTCTCGTGACAGATCTCGTCGAGCTCCCAGCCATGATCTCTTGGGTCCTCCTACAGGTCTCCTCCACCAGATTCTCGCAGAGACACCTGGTGGGCAGTGTCGTCCACAGGAGATGCGCTAGGTGCATATAGCCTAAGTTGGCGATCCGGATATGCACTAACAGTCCCAAGCAGTGTTCCACGGTGTAACCGCTATTGGACACCGTCCTGCCAACTGTACCCCATGATCCGCGAAGGGACTGTTACAAAAGCATCAAGGCGAGTCCAAGACACTGGATAGCGTCCAGTTTCACTTCACTAGAGAAAGAACTGGCAGTATCAAGCCTTAAACCGCAGCTTGGTCCTTCTGCATAGGTAAGACTCTCCAAACGCTCTGTTGACGAGTTCATGCTCCTGTTGCCAGACAATCCATCTACTCACTTCCTGGTCTGACAACCCAAGATATCGACTATGCTATCACAGGTATGTAAAACGTTTGGCTTAACGTCCTCGCCGCAAGCTGGATCGACTGAACGTTCCCCTGTACAGGCCCCTAAATCCTGACATCTCTGGTCTTGTCCAACGACCTCTAGCCTGGGGCTTCGCCTCATTGCTAAATGCATCAAGAGACTGCCAAAGTGACTCCAGGTACTCAGATAGGATAGCAACATCATCAGCAAAGTCAAGGTCTGAGACTTAGTATTGCTCAGTGTTGCTCCACACTGACTTTGGCTAATAGCTCTACCCATTATCCAGTCCATACAGTTTTGAATTGGTACAGGACACGCCTTGCCTCACCCTGATTAACAGGGAAGAGTTCGACTACCCCTAACACACTTTACAGCCTTTCGTACCAGTAGAGATGCTTGCTATCAGGCCAATAATCTGTGTCAGAATTCCCTGAGCTCAGGATCTCCCATAGCGATTCCCAATGCACCGAGTTAAACGCCTTCTTGAGGTCGATGTGGCGCGAAGCACCATGACCAACTCACGGGCGTTCCACAATTACTCGAAAGCACTAGTTACGTCTATCGTGGACTTGACAGGAGTACATCCGACTGCTCCGTCTCTGAATGCCTCAGTAGGTGGTTGCGATCGTTTCAGAGAATGTGGTGAGAACCTTGCCTGTATCCTGAGCAATGTAATGCCACGGTATTGCGTACAGTCACAACATCCCTTTCCCTTCCAAGGAGATGACCATGCTCCTCAGCAGGTCAGGGGAATTGTACCAGAACTGCCAGATGCAGTCAGACTGTAGCAGGCCCCGCCATAGGTTCACCTCAGCCTTTAGCAGTTCAGCCAGGGATTCACATATGCCTGCAGCTTTCCCACTCTTCAGCTTGGAAATTTGCCATTCCTACCTCTGTTAGGTAGGAGGTTCCTCGCTGAGGTGGGTCCAGCACAGCACTGAGACATCGCTTGCATCCAAGCCTAACTGTTGGAGGGTCTACCTGGTACAACTGTTCAAAATACTCAGGCCTCAAACTAGCTTCACGTAACCCCAACATGATCTTGAGATGATTCCGTCCATCCACTGATTGGACTGCAGTCATCTGTTGAGAGGGCTTAGAGTTCAGTTTTCCTCAGGGCTTGGTAGGGTGAAGGTCATTTACCAAGAAATGGCCTTCAACCTCCTCAGCAAGATTCCTGATGAACTGTTCCTTGTCCCTTCTCAGCAGTGTCCGAGCCCTACGCACCATGGAATGACGCAAGACTTGATTCCCATTCAGCCGAGCCTTGCAACACGCTTCAGTGGCCTCTAATGTCTCCAGGGAGATGGAATTCTGCCTTGCCCTCGGGCGTAAGCCAATGGACTCCTGAGCTGCTTCGAGTGTTACGCACTTGAAGAGCTCCCACAGAGCAACTGGGTCCATCAGGTTGTTGAGTTCTGTGAATCGGTCAGAGACTGCCATGGTGAACCCATGGGCACACTCCACCTCCCTTAGTCTGTCCAGGTGAAAGACCTTAGGGTGGCCACTGGAGGGAAGTTTTGAAGTGGACCCGCAGGGTAGCCACAACCAGCATATGGTCAGTGCCACAGAACTCGGCACTCCGGTAAATCCTGCAGTTCTGGAGGATCCTCCATCGCCACTCCTTGGCCACTGTACCCGTATCGCTGTACCAAGTCCAGCGATGCGGGTTGGAGAGCTGGTACCAGGAGCCAGAGATCCTCATTTTCTCGGACCTGGCAAAGTCCTGGAGAAGGAGCTATTCACGCTGCTGGGATCACGCTCCCGACCATGGGGGCCGACAGACATCTCATAGCCAGCTCGGTCACAGCCGGATACTGCATTGAAGTCACCCAGAACAATGCGAATATCTCGCCGGGGGCAATCGTCTGCTACAGATGCGAGTTTGGCATAGAACGCCTCTTTCACATCAATTTTATATACATTGGTAGGAGCATATACAGCAATAAGAGACATGAAGCCAAAAGCATGCTTCAGTCTCAATCATAATATGCTCATCAACCAGTGTCACCTCAACTACCGATGGCTGAAGTCGGCTGGATATGGCTATGGCTACACCCTGGAGGTGGTGACCATAGCTGCGGCCCACCAGTATTAGGTGTAACCACCCAGGCTGTGGACCGCCTATCCGCCCTGTGGGTTCCCAAGGGC
>NC_051426.1:20089937-20099937 GCF_015228065.2 Penaeus monodon
AATAAAAAAAAGGTTTTAAAAAAAGAAACTAAAAAAGCCAACCCTAGAGACGAAAATCTCTTTGACGGGAAGATTGACTCTACTGTTGACTGCTGTAGTCACTTGTAAAACGTTTTGGGGGAGGCCGTGAAGAGAGGGGAGAAGCGTCACGGTCGCAATGAGGAAATGCTCAGACTGTCGCAGTCCTAAAAGGGGGGAAGCTGAACAGAACCAAGAGCCCCACCCCTCACCCCGACTCCCCTTCCACCCCAACCCTGGCCACACCCACACAGGCAGACCCAAAACCCGGTGAATTGTGAAAACCAGTTCCGAGAAAGCTGACCTTATGAAAGAAAAGGCAAAAAAGAAAAAAGTGCCGAAAAAGCCGAAGTGAAAAAAGCCAAACCCAAAAGTCAGAGCCCAAGGCTTTCACCTCCCAAGGACCAGGGTTAGCCGACAACGATAAGATCCCTAAACCCCACGGGCTTTAAATGGGTTAACTGAAAAAAAATTAAAGTTTCTCTGATGAAACTTCCCCAAAGAAAAAATCATTACAACAATCAAGCAACTACAGGGGAATTCCTAGGCTTCAATGCAAAGAATCCCATCCTCCAACAATAGTGCATAAAGGGAAAAATTTGGTGTAGTTATGCTCCAGAAGACATTAATAGGGGGGGACTGCCCCTTTTCTCACTATCAGTCTTCATGCTTAAAAAATAGCTGCAGCACAAGACGGGTGGTCAAGGGGAAAACTTCAATGCCGTCACCCCATCCTGGCTCCCTGTAGGGCACCGTGCGGCGGCCATCACTAGCCTACGTGCTTGAGACTTTCATCGAGATCCTCTTCCAACTGCCAAACCCAACGCATGTCAAGGGGGGGCCTAGACTCAACCCGGCCCCTTCGGTTTCCCGGGGGAGAGAATTAGAGGTGGTCGATGATACTATCACAATGACCCTTATGGCCTGTTTTACCCTCATGGTGTTGGCCTAGCCCAAATGCCCAAATACGTATATTACGTACATATAGTCATAAATATATAGATAATATATTATATAAAATATATTATTTTTAAAAATTAAAATTTCAACACCAAATATATACATAATGTTATATATTATAGTCATATTATGTATATATATATATTATATCGTATATAACGTAATATAGACATATATACATATACGACTATACACACACACAATATATTATATTATAAAAATATATAAAATTATATATTATATATATATATTAATATATATATTATGTATAATATATACACCAATATATTACAACTGTTTATATATTTTATGTAGTATATTATTTTATATATGCTATATGCAAGTATATTAAAATTATATATATATATATTAAAATAATTTATATATATAAAAATATAAAATAATATATGTCGTACAAATATATGTACATTATAGTACAAATTATGTACATATATTGTATTATATAAATACATACAAATATATATAAATATAATAATAAATTATATATATATATATACACAAACCCCACACACAAAAACACACACACGTACATATTATAAATTATACATATATACTAACATATATGCAATATATATAATATATAATAATATATAATAAAATATATATATAATATTAATATAATATATATATATTTCATATATACAGACAGTTTTACATCAAAGTCAAAATATATGTCTTTCATATATTTTTCGTAAAATAATACTTACAATAATACGTACATATAGAACTTTATATACACATACATAATATATATATAAAATTTATTATATATAATAAATATATATATAAATATAATATAATATATTATATATATATATTGTACACACATAATGTATATAATATATATATATATAATATAAAATATATATATATATTATATATTTTTAAAAAATATATATATATATAATTAATATATATATAAAATATATATAATATAATTAAATATTATATATATATATATAATATATATTATATATATAATATATATATTATTATATATAAAACCGTACATTTATAGTACATATATCGTAATTAAGCGCGCACACACACACACACACCACACATTTAATATAATTTTTATATATATATTTATTATATTTTATATATATATATATATTATATATAATTATATTCCCCGTGTTGATACAAGGAAGAAAAACCCAAAATACAAAAACTAGACTTATTGAAAATGAGACTACTTTCGAAACCCGTTGGTTTCCCACCCTTTAGGTTTGGGGGATCCTACACACACATATATAATATTATTATATATATATATATAATATAAATATATATAATATATTATATTATATATATATATATATATATATGTGTGTATATATATATATTTATATATTTTATAATATAAAATTATATTATATATATATTATATTATATACAGTGAATATAAAAAGTACATTTACATACATACCCCCAATATATATAATTATATTTTATATATATTATTAAAATAATATATATAATATATATATATTTTTAATATACGTATCTATCTTATCTATTTTATATGCTTATATTTAATATATATTATATACTTATTTTAATTGTAACAAATATATAAGGTGGTATGTGCATGTTTATGTTTTGGGTATGTATGTGTGTTTATGTAGTTTAAATATGTAATGTATATGTCGTGTGTGCCTTTGTGTTGTTTGCCTTGTGTTGGTGCTTGCGTGTTGTGTGGTGTGTACAACAGTTTCAGGAACTCTGCTTTCTATTGTAAAAGCGTTTTTCTCGACTTCTACCCCTGATTCGCCAAAAACTGTGTCCCTTTAGCATTGGGGGGTTTCCCCCGAGTGTGAAAAAACTTTTACTTCTCCGGGTCCAGGCCCCAACCCCCTTGGTGGGGTTTACTTCCCCTTCCCGAAGGTTTGGCTTTTAAACTCAATAATGGACTAAAGCTTTGTCCAGACCGCCTCCTTGTCCCAAAGGCCCGTCACGTGTTTGGGTTTTTGGCTGTCCACTATGAAACCTTCCCCGAGTTGCATGGATGGGGTTTGTGTTTGTATGGAGGAAAGAGTGGTGGGGGGGCTGTACGTGGGGTTTTGCCGGTTGTACGCTTGCGTAATTAGTTGCATTCTACCTATAACAGAAATGAGAAAAAAGTTCGGGGAAAGAATACGGAAGCGGAAGTTATAGAAAACTAAATAAATTTATATTAGGGGAAATTGAAAAAGAAATGGGAAAGCTAAGAGGAAAAAAATGCGAGGAGGTTACAGACCAGCAAATACTAGAAAATGACATAGAAATTCCCGATAGGAAAATTAAAAGGTAAAAAAAATTAACAAAGGTGCCTAAGATTTAAAAGGAAAAATTCCCAAGACAAAATTTTGAATAGGGACAAGAAAATTTTACAGAAATTAAAGATTTTTTCGGGAAGGCCAAAATAATAAGAGGGGTGTTCGCTTGCGGAAAGAGAAAACAGCAAGGGGGGCCGTAAAACCATGATTATCCAGCCGCCCCCCTGAACTTTTGCTTGTGCTTGCTTGCTTGAGTTTGCAAGTTCTGGCTTCGCCCGGGTTTTCACTTAGGCCCCGGCCTGTGCCCTTTTTTTATGGGCTTTTTGTTGTCTGACACTGGGTGTTTCCCGTGGCGGGGGATTGCCAGCGGGCGTCCTGTACCGTGGTGTAAGCTCTCGCAAAATCTCTTTACCAGCACGACGGCTGTGTTCTGGGGGTTTGTCTTGGAATTTGCGTGTGCACGAAATTTCCCCAATATGTATCAGTGTGGCGTTGGGCTCCCGCAATCATGAAACACCTCTTTTTTCAGTTCAGGTTTGTATATCTGCCATGAACATGGTAACCTAGGCGCATTTGCAGAATCTTGGGTACCTCTGTTGTTTTTTTCAGAGAGTGCCATTTTTCATAGCCTGTGGCATCTGAGAAACAGCGGGCCAGGGGGAATGTCTCTTTTCCTCTCGTGAAGCTGCGGGGGAAAGGATTGGCCGTACCGCCCTTCCCTCCAAATAAACTCGCTTGATTATTATAAATGGATTTGGGGGCTCCCCCGCCGTTTTGGGCAATCGTCACAAGCTCATTGCCTCTATCCCTATATGGCGGGGAACCCAGTTTATGAAATTCTTCTACCCTGAGAAAGCATCCTTTGTGTTTTTGTGCCGAGGGTTTGTCGGGAGGTAGATTTGCTGGGTGACGCTGCTGAAGACGTCGAGGCCCCTTTTTGGAGTCAGTTGTATGCCCAAAGGGCCCTTTTTTCTCCTGGACGCGGGGTCTCAGTGCCCCCATGATAGCAATACCTCTGCCTAAAGGGTGGAGGCGTTTTTTGTTCCCCTCTGGATATTGGGCCCCTTGCTGAAAAGGGGGCCCCTGAGTTGGGTAAAGGGGATCGCCCGACCCGCTTGTAATTGTTAGGCTCCCCGGGGGTGTGGTTGCAATCCCTCTGGGTTTTGCCTTTAGGCTAGGCTACTCTCTGCCGAAAACTCTATCGGGGTTTTGTCCCACGGGGGAGCCGAAAAAAGTCGGGGTGGGGAGTAAATGCCCTTGGCCAGTAGGGGTTCTTTGACGAGGGCGTATTACACCCGGCTGTGTGAGACGCCAGGAGTTGTTTGCAAACAGCTTTATCTTGTTTAGGGTCTACTATTTTGGTCTTAGGCGTTTTTTCCTGGGAGCCTGGATGACCTTTGATAAAAATTTGGGCCCCGTTAGTAAATTGTGAGGCCGGGGGGAGAAGGTTTTCCCCATAGGAGGTTGGGGACCTTCCCCCACCTTGGGCACCAGAATGACCCTGGCGGCTTCGTTTTGGACGCTCCAATGTCTTTATATTTTCTCTTGATCCCAAATCAGGCGAGGGAGCATAGTCTACAAGGGCCCCTGACAGCATGTACTAAAAGACTTAGTACTCTGTGTCGGGCCCCTATGCGTCTTCCCTCATTACTCTCATGACGACGTCTTGCCTTTGTTCGGTCAAGCAGGTACTGGACCTCCTGGCGGAAGGGAGGGCCCCGGTCTACCCTTTCCCCCCAAGGTAAGGATTCCAAAACCCCACCCCAATCCTTTCCCCTGGATTTTCAGACTCGTGCCGAACTCTCTGTCTAAAAAAGCCATGGCCTTTGGTTTTGGGGGCTGCAGAGGATTTTTAGTCCTGCCCCTGCAACACCCTGGGATACCAAGTCCAGCAACGCGGGGGTTTTTGTTTAGGCATGTCTCCAGTGGAATGATGCAAGATCGTCTGCATAGGGATGATTTTGCCCCCACGGGAAGGGTTTTATTTTTTAGGATCGGACTTAGTGTGTTAAAAAGGGCGGACTGAAAACCCACCCTTGGCGTTCCTTTTCTAGGGCATGTGCTTATAGGTACCTTAAATTTGACTCGGGCGTTCTATTCTAAAGTAGTCACCTATCCAAAAAGAGTTTACCTCGTTTCCCTTTTTTTGGATCAGGCTCTCCTAATGGCAAGAGGTTTCCCAATTCAAAAGCCTTCTCCGGGTCAAGGAATACGCCACAGATCGCCCGTGTTTATTGTGCTCAAGAGCGTGGCTATGCTGGCGCTTGCTCATCCCCCTGGGAACCCGTGGAGGTTTTCGTGGGGGGCTCCCTTTTTCCCTTGGGAGCCTTTTCAGTCCCATCCTCTCGGCAGTCTTGGCCAACAGCTGAGGAGGAGATGGGGGGGTACTTCCCCGGCCCCTTTTGGTTTAGGGGGGGAACTATGGTAGCCCCTTCCAGTCGGGGGCGAGTGGAAGTTTCCCGGGAAACCTGTTGAGAGTTGCGGGAATCCCAACCCCTACCAGTCCCAGGCGGAGTGAGGGGGTCCCGAGACCCCGTATCGCCCGGGGCTGATTTTTGCGACTGGCTTTGTTCATCTTAGTTCCCTCAGAAAAAGAAAAACGTCGAGTTTCGGGTTCGGCTCCCCTTTTCTCTGAGTGAGCAAGTCTGTCGGGTTTGAGGCTTTTTGTCTTGCCCCATTCGGCTGGCAGACTGTCGCTGCTCGTTCTCGCAAAAAAACCTTGCGCCATCTTTTGGGGCCTCTCCGGGGTCTGGTGCGTGCATCTCGGGGCTGAGCGGCTGGGGGCTCGCTTGACCGTTCCATACTCTGAGAGGGGGGTACGGTGATCGAAAACCACCCCATTCCACCACTTTTCCTGCCTCACTCTGGGGCATTTCCCTTTGGGCCCTCCCTACCGCCCCCTTTGGGAGGGCAGGTTGGGGGGGTTTTTTGCCTTGGGAAATTTTTTTCGGAAATGTTTACCCGTGGTTGACCTCCCAAAATCCGTCATTAAAGTACCGGGCTCCTTGGCCCCTGGACCCAGGCCGGTTTTGGGTAGGGTCGTGAGGCTGCCTCATCAATGGCTTTACAATCGGGCTTGTAGCATTTCCACATTTTCCCTCTGTTTTTTTGGTTCTTTGCTTCTCAACAGCGGGCCAAGGCCTCTGGAACCCCTGCCTTTTGGCCCTTTTGTCTGTTTTTCCATTTTGGATTGGGTCGGGTTTTCGGCTGGGCCATTTCCCCATGGGGTTGTTTAGGGGCCATAATGGTCATAGTGCGGTCTCATCGACACGCCACCCAATCTCCCCCCAGAGTCCAGTGGCCGGGGTGAGGTCTGGGACCCCTCCTCTCACAGCGTTGGCTCCTGGCTGTTGAGGAGAGCGATCTCGGGGAATGTCTCGAGCACTTTGGCTATGTGAGGGCCAGCCGCACCCGGGTACCCTGCGGGGAGCCGGGATGGGGTGGTGTGCATTGAAGTCTCCCCCTATATCACTCGGTCGTGTGCTGGGGAAGCACACCCCTGGCTGATTTTAAAGCTACTACAGTGTGGCCTGCTGTACACTTGTAAAATTTTCGGGGGGCCCCCGGCCAGTTAAATCCACGGAAAGAATTCAACATTTTCTCCCAGTGCGGTGCTGGGTTTTTTTGGGAGCGGGAAAATTTTTCCTTCACCAGGGTCACAGGCCTCTTTTCCCATGGAACGTGGCAGCGCGTAGACTGACCCCCCTGAAAGCGAACACTTCCGCTGAAAAGTCTCCGGGAGCATGACTGTCAATGCTCCTGACGCACTATTGCGTGGAGGAGGGGCACCCCTTAGGGAACCCAGATGTTCCACTGCAGAATCTTAGATTGCTTTTCATGATGTTATAATTGATATTACATCAGAGACATCGTCCATTCGGGTTGAGGGTCGGAGTCTGACAACTCCATTGTAAATTTCCTCACTGTTTTGAGGCTCTTTTTCGGCTGTCAGCTACCCCTGGATCCACTGGGGGTGGAGACCCTTTGGGGTAGCTCTACTTTTCGTTTTTGGTTTTTTTCTCGGGCCGGTGTTTTGGCATTGGCTGGCTTGCCGGGGCGGGCCTCAGCTTCTTCGTTCGGTTTGGGGGCACAAATCACCGGGTTAGGCTCTGCCTGGGGGGCATAGCCTGGCTGGGCTCGCCTGTGAGGGCATAGCCTGGCTTGGAGGGGGGAGGGGAGTTCGCCCGGGCTAGGGAGAGGTTTGGGGCTGATTTGGCCTTCTCCATTTTCCCTTTCCCCTTTTATGCTTTTCAGGGTTTTTTAAGAGTCGTCTGGCAAATGACCCCTTATCGCCTCTTCCCTGGGCCCTGGACAGGGATACTGCCATGTTGACACAGCATGTCAGGATCGACATGTCCCCTCGTCAAAACATTCTTCTGGGTCGGGGGGGGCCCGGGGGGTGCTTTTGGAACCTTTCTTCCTTGGTTCCTCTGCACTTGCTTCATTTGGGGGGAAACCCCTATTGCGGAGATCTCCGTTTCGGCTGGGGGGGGCTTCCTTCCCCTTAGGGGGCGGGAAGCTTTTTGCTTTTTTTCCCCCCCAGACGTAGGTCCTGGGGGGCAGGAACAAAGTCGGGCGCTTCTTAGAAAACCCCTTGCCTTTGAGGCCGCCTCTTTCCCACGAGAAGCCAGGCTCCCGGGTGATGCCCCTTGGCACAGTTGGACTTTGGCTGTTTTTGTCCTTTTTTCTTCTTTATGTGCCCTTTATGCACACCTCATATTGTGTGCCTTGCTAAACCCACTTTTGGCTTTGGGTGTACAGTTTGCCTGGTGGGGTCCTACTTTTGACTTGAAACACCCAAGTGGTTCAGGCAATAATGCTAGGTTGTAGTACCCCGTTTTCCCGATCAAGGTGGAGCTTGGGTCCTTTCATGGTCACCAGGGTTGCCCGGTTGGATCTTCCCCCCGCAAACGGGAAACCTCCATGACCTTGGGTGTGGTTACACCTCCAATCGTAAAAGAACGGAAACCAAGTAGCACCATCTTGACTCTCTTCTCCCGGGGTTCAGTGGCGAGAGGCCACTTTCCTCCCTCTTTTAACTCCTTTGTCTCCGCAGGAAAAAAAGGGTGGCTTGATCTTTTTGGGGACGATGATCAGCCCATCCGCGCAACCCGGGCGACAGCCGGATTTTGCCTGGCTCTCCAATGCCCCCCATTTGGTAGGGATTGTCGAAGCCTTCGGGTTTAAGGGGACCTTAAATTTTCGGGAAACGCCTTTTGGGGCCCGACCGCCATCAAGTCGGACTCGGCCTCGGGCCCCTTTCGGGCCGCCCCTTTTGGCTTTGGGGCTTGCTGGGAGGGACCAGCTGTTTTGGCTGGTTCGGCTGTGCCCTGATTTAGTCGGGGGGCGTCTGAGGGGGGCTCAAGACCTTCCTGGTTGGTGCGGGCCGGGGGGGGGGCCCGCACAGAGTTTTTTTTTTTTTTATTTTGTTTTCTTTTTTCCCCCTTTTCCTTCTTTTTTTTTTTTCTTTTTTTTTTGTTTTTTTTCTTTTTTTTATTTAATTTTTTTTCTGGGGTTTTTGACCCCCCAACGGTCCCCAAAAAGGAATGAGTGCTTTCCAAATTTTCAGAACATGAAGTGTATTCCCTTTTCCCTTTTTCCACCCCCGGGGGGGTAAAGGCCAGGGTGCCTTCCCGGGCCCGGGCCTGCCGGGTGGTCACCGTTTCTTTTCCGTGGGGGGGTTTTTAAGGGCGTACTTGCAGGGCATTCAACCCCCGGCCCCCCCCCCCAGGGTCCAAAAGGAAAACCTGGGATTGCAATCTAACCCAGGGGGATGTTAATCCGGAATCATTGCTGGAACCGCCCCCCCCCCTGGGAAAGGGAGCTCTTTTCCCTTTTCCAGGGGGCCCCCCGTCCTGAGGGGCCTGATTTTTTAAAGCCCTTTTTCCAAAAGCCCAAAGGGTTTTTTCCCCCAGGAGGGGGGTCCTCACCTGTTCCGATTCCTTTTCCCCTAAAAGGGCCACGACCAAACCCCGTGGGAGGTTAACTTTTTGGAGGTTCCAGGAGGGGTTTTTTAGGGACCTCTTTCCCCGAAAAATCCTGTTTCCCTCAGTGAGGGAAAAGGGGGCTTCCCTTTCCCCTTTGTCCCGGCAGCCCCCGCTTTTTCCTCCGGAGGGGACTGACCCCTTTTTTTTCAAAGTGAATCCCTCTTTTCTCTGAAAACCCAAAGTTTCACCTCATTAGGAAGGGGGCCCGACCTGTTTTCCGTAAAATTCCTTCATCCCTCTGAAAAAACAACCACAAAATTTTTACACAGTGAGGGAAAGAAATTTTTTCCCTTTTTCCGGGAAAGCGTTCCCTATTGCAGAACCGGGGGTGCAAAGGGGCCCTCCCCCTTCCCCTTTTAAAAAAAATCCAAAATGGTTTCAAACCTCCCCAAAAAGTGGGTTTAAACCTGGCAGGTTTAAGGCCCCCCGTCCCCCCCGGGGGGAAAAGGGGTTGGGGGCCCCCCCCGAAGGGAAATGGGGGGGCCCTTCACCCGAGGGGGGACGATTTTCCAAACCAAAAAACGCAAAGGGAGTACTGTACCCCTCTGCAACACAAAGTCACCAATGGGGGGGGACCGTCCGTCCAAGAGCCCACCGGAAAAGCAAACCCCGGGGCTTTTAAACCCCCTAAGGGGGAAAGACAACTTCCGGTAAATCCTTGGGCTTGTGGGCCCCCCCGCGCCCCCCCGCCATTGCCGGGAACCGACATCCCCCCCTAATGCCAAACGACCATTCCCCCAAAGAAGGAGTGCA
>NC_051426.1:20109937-20117437 GCF_015228065.2 Penaeus monodon
TTCGTTTTTGCTAGTACAGACAAAGCGATGTTTAGTTTTCAAAGCTAGTATATTTAGTTACCTTTTCAAACTCAAAAAGGGAGGTTTTGCTCTATGGAAGCGAAACCTGGAAACTGTCTAGTGCCTTGGAGTCTCGTCTTGATGCCTTTTGTAACAAGTCCCTTCGCCGGATCATGGGGTACAGTTGGCAGGACCGCGTGTCCAACCGACGGCTGCGCCGTGAGACTAGCATGGGACCTGTTACTTGCATAATCCAGGATCGTCAACTCAGGCTATATAGGCACCTAGCTCGCTTCCCTGTCGATGACCCTGCCCATCAGGTAGTCTCTTTGCGAGACAACCCTGGGTGGAGGACACCTGTGGGACAACACAAGAGGTCATGGCTTGGGCAGCTCGACGAGACCTGTCGCGAGGAATTAGAGATGGGCCGAGGGCTTGCCTGGAGACTCGCCATGAGGGATCCTCGTGGCTGGAAGCGAATGGTGGATGCGGCTATGCGCCCCCGTCGGCGTTAGCCCATGGATGATGATGATGATCGTGTTTCAGAAAGTCGACCAGAAGAGATTAAGTGAAGAAACACACACACACACACACACACACACACACACACACACACACACATATATATATATATACATATATATATATATATATATATATATATATATATATATATGATTATATATATGTTTATATATATATAAATGAATATATATTATATATATATGTAGATATATATGTAGATATATATGTTCGCGTGTGTGTATATATACACATATGTATTTATATGTAGGTATATATATGTATTCAGATATATACATACATATGTATATGTATATATGTATGTATATTATATATGTGTATATATATATGTATGTATATTATATATGTGTATATATATGTATGTATATATATATATATATATATATATATATATATATATATGTATATATATCTGTGTGTGTGTATGTGCATGTTTATGTATGGGTATGTATGTGTGTTTATGTATGTCTTAATGTATATGTATATGTATATGTCTGTGTGTGTCTTTGTGTCTGTGTGTGCCTGTGTGTGTGTGTGCTTGCGTGTGTGTGTGTGTGTGTACAACAGATACATGTAACTCTTGCTTTCTACAAGTCAAAACGCGTTCCATTTCGTACTTCTACCGCTAGATTCAGCCAACACTGATCAGTCTTGAGCATGTGGTTTCCCTGAGTGTGAAACACTTGTACTTTCTCCTGGCTCCAGGCCCAACCCTCTTCGCGTGGGTTCACTTCCCTTCCCGAGAGGTTTGGCTTAATCTCAATAATGGACTAAAGCTCGTCCAGAACGTCTCTCTTGTCCAAGGCCTGTCACGTGTTGGTTTCTGTGCTGTCCACTATGAGAACCTTCCCCGAGTGTGCATGGGTGCGTGTGTGTTTGTAAGTGTGAGAGAAAGAGTTTGTGGGGCGGCATGTACGTGCGTGTGTGCCTGTGTGTATGCGCTTGCGTGAATGTACGTGTGCATGTCTACCTATAACAGAAATGAGAAAAAAGTTACAGAGAATGAATACGAGAAGCGGAAGTTATAGAAATGAATGAAATGGAGAAAGCTAAGAGGAATAAAATGCAGAGGAGGTTACAGACACAGCAAATACATAGAAAATGACATAGAAAATTACCGATAGAGCAAATTAAAGGAGGTAAAAAAAATTAACATGAAGGTGACCTAAGATTTATAGGGAAAAATTCCAAGACAAAATTTTGAATAAGGAGACAAGTAAAGTTACAGAAATTGAAGACTTTTCTGGAAAGCCAAATAGATAAAGACGAGTGGTGGTTCGCTTGCGGAAAGGAGAAAACAGCAGAGAGAGGCCGTGAACGCATGATTACTCCAGCCGCTGCCGCCTGAACTGCTTCATCCTCTTTTTATATATACCCTTACAGTGCGAATATCGCAGTTTCAGTTTTATTACATTTTATGTATGTAGCAGTTTTATATCCATGATTATTCATTTTACAAATTTATTAAAGCTTTTGAAACAAGACAGTTGAGCCTATGCAGCATTAACCACTATCTTGCCTCTTGGGTCGTTGCAACAAGGTTGCTGACTGTGCTGTAGGTCTTAAGGAAGTGTATTTACAGGACCATTTAAAAGGGGCTGCCGAGCCTCCGGGAGAGTACAGTGGTAACCTGTCGGCCTCTCACCCGAGGGGTCGGCGGTTCGCGCCCCGCCCAGGCGCGAGAAGTTGCAACTGTCGGCTGGAGGTTACTGCTGTGGCTGGGCACCAAGGCGGGCAAGGACTCGGTTCAACCGAGCGAGTCGGCATTAGTCGACGCAGGCCGGGCTTCCCTCATGTCATAGCTCGGGCGAGGTTAAGCTTCGCACATCGGACTTATCCTTATCCTTAGGGGTTGCCGGGTGTGCTACCTGCGATATTAATTCTGTTTAATATACTAACCGAGCGAACGTAGGTGTTTCTCGCATTCTCGTATTTCATTTTATCCTGGATCCTGTTCTTTTAAGTTATTTACTGAAGAATGGATAACTGTTGAGTCCAGGAAAGAAAACGATGAATGAAAATGAACAATAAGTCGTAATGAACAAGTGGAATGGCATAAACACAACATTATACAACGAGTTGGAAGAGCAACAGGAACCATGACAGGAAGAAGATTTGCTGCTGAATAATTGAAACTCTCCAGGTAAAGCATTGATTTCTTTATTTTGTTTAGCAGAACGGCAATGCACAGCTTTTGTTTTAAGTCTCTTGATATAAAAAATAAAATCATTGCGCCATGTCCTTTCACATCCATTTAAAACACAGAGCTGTCACATTCATTTGCTTTCGTCTGATGAAGTGCAAAAAGGGCAGAATTAAACTAATATTTCCGATATATGCAATGCTCATAACAGGAAATTAGAAAATACTGAAACAGGACAAGAATGCCAAAACACAAATATGCTTCTAGTACATGTACATTGATCCCAGAACAGCGAAATATAGCAAAATAATCAGTAAAAGCGACATCCACCGTTTGGACGCAGCAGAGCGCCACAAGAGGCCACGCAAGACCGCCTGGCTGGATCCCAAAGTCGAGTCTTCGCTGCAGTCGACGTCATCTTCTTTTCCGGCCATTTCCTCCTCCTTGCTTTGCTCGCCAAGCGGCACTGCACCACCTGCGCCTCCCTCCTCTCCGGCGTCGTCAGCGGTGAGGGCTGCGCCGCTGGAGCTGGCTCCCTCTTCCTTCTCTTCGTGGAAAGATCCTGCCGCTTTCTTCAGAGCCTGATGGAGACATGGGTTATTTGTATATGTATAATATACATATATACATATGTACATATATAAATACATATGTGTGTGTGTGTGTATATATATATATATATATATATATATATATATATATATATATGTATATATATATATATATATATATATATCATCATCAATAACGGTATGCTCATGTTTGAGCAGCCGTGGACCTCTCCACCATCCTTCGCCACTAAACTCGATCTTACGCTTTTCTTTCCACTTATACCATCGACAGCCCGCAAATATCTTTGATATTGTCGCTCAGTCTTGTCTTCGGTTTGCCTCTTCCTCTGTTTCCTATCACCATCCCTGTCAGCAAGTTTTTCTCAATACTTTTACTTCTCATTACATGACCAATAAACTTTAATTTCCTCTTGTTCAAGATGTCCAACAGTCGGTCCCCACAATTTATTTTTCTCAGCACTTCATCATTCGTCTTCTTCTCTGTCCAGGTAATACGCAGTACTCGTCTGTAACACCACATTTCAAAACTATTGATCTTCTTCTTGTCTATCTACTTCAACACCCAACACTCAGAACCATATGATGCAATTTGGGGAAAACTAATGAGTTCAATACCTCGCTTTGTCCGTAAGGTATGCTTCGGTCTTTCCAGATGTTATTGAGAGCAATTGTGGCGCTTTTGGCAATTGTAATTCTTCTTTTTATCTCCGGTGAATCATCATATGTATTAGTTAAAACAGCTCCAAGATAAGTGAACTCTTTCACATTTCCACAATCATCCATTGATTGTAACAGTCATCATTGTTCATTGCCGGTTATCTTTGAATCTTCATGATCTAGTTTTTTTGGGCATTAAGAAATAAGCCAGCCTTTTCGCTTGCTTCTCTAACTTTATCTAGTGTTGTTGTAGTTCAGTGATACTGCTGGCAATCAAAACTATATCATCGGCATACCTCAGATTTGATTTTTTGTATCCTCCAACATCCACAGTTCCTTCAAATTCTCTAGGCAACCTCTCTAATTGTTTCAGAATAATATTAAAGAGGTGCGGAGACAGAATGCAACCCTGTCGTACTCCTTGTTTGACTTCGAACCATTCTGTTAACCCATAAGTGGTTCTTACAGCTGCTTGTTGTTGGTCATACAAGGCTTTTATTAATTGGATGATGTGTTTTGGAAACTTCATATCGTACATGTTATTCCAGAGGATATCGTGATCAACAGTATCAAAAGCTTTCACATAATCGATGAAACACAGGTATGGGTCTTTTTGATGTTCTCTGTTTTTCTCTATGATCAATTTTAAATTTAGAATCTGGTTTCTGGTACCTTTTCCAGGGCGAAAACCCGTTTGTTCGTCTGCAATTTCCTCTCTTAACTTCAACTTCATTCTTTCAGCAATAATTTTCAACAAAATTTTGCTGCTGTGACTTATTAAGGCAATTGCTATTATTGTTCCCATTGGAGTGCGTCACCTTTTTTAGGTATGGAGTAAGACTGATTTACCCAGTCTTCTGGCCATTTTCTTTCATTCCATATTTTTGTACAGAGTTTGTAGAAGAAGTATTCAACACTTTCGCCAGCATTCTTATTAGTTCTGCTGTTATTTCATCTTTTCCCGTGGCTCTTGTTATTCTTTACTTCTTTTATGGCTTTTATAAACTTCGTCCAGCAGTTGGCGGTGGTTCACCCTTTCGCTGTCATTGAGTCAAATTAATGTTGTTTTTTAGATTTTTATTCTTTTTGTATAAGTTGGAACAATATTGATTCCATCTATCTTTGACTTCTTTTCCATCACATAAAACAAGTCCATCTTCATTTTGATAGTGTCCATTGTAGGTTTAAATTTTCGTGTGATGTTTCGTACTCCTTGGTAGAGTTCTTTAGTTGTCTTATTGATAGAACAGTTTTCAATTCTCTGGCAATGTTCATTTAAATATTTTTCCTTATCTTGTCGCAATAATCTTTGAATTTTGTATTTTGTTTTTGTAAAATTTCTTTTCAACTGGATTATTGTACCTTTTTATTTAGGCATCTTCTTGTTTCAATTTCACTTAGTGTTTTTTTAGATATCCAGGGGAATTTGTCTTTTTTTTTTGGCGATAGTTTCTTAAGCAGTGCTCAGCAAAAGTTTTTTTCCTTCTTCCCACAACTCATTTGGTGTTTTATCATCTTCACATTGATTGAGTATTTCAAATTTGTTTGACACTGCAATTCTGTAATTTTTATCAAGAGTTTTGTAGTCGAGCTTTAGAGGTGGTGTTGGACGCTCCATCTTTTTGAGTCTTATTTTAAAGTCGATAGTTAGTAGTTGGTGGTCACTGTTGCAGTCGGCACCAGGTCTTGTTTTGGAATTTTTATGCAACTCTTTCCTTTTTGGTTCAGCACAATGTAGTCAATTTGGTTGCGTGTTCTTTTGTCTGGTGAAAACCACGTTACAAGTGTCTTGGTTGGTGTTGGAACAATGTATTGGCTATAACTAAATTATTTGTACTACAGAATTCAATAAAATCTTTACCTCTTTCATTTATATCTCCAAGGTCGAATTTTCCACAGGTGTCATTTTTTAGATCATTTTTTCCTACTTTGGCGTTGAGGTCTCCCATGATTATTTTTATATCTCTGTTAGGGATTGTGTCTAAAGTATCTTGGAGAGAGTTATAAAAAAATTCCATTTCTTCATCATTGCAATATTGGTTGGTCGTAGCATTTGTATACTAATATATAGTTTTGCTTGTATTCTGACTTTTTAAAATGCGATCATTTTTTTAGGCTGTACCAATTAGGGATTTGCAGTTTTTTCGTGAGACATAGCAACCCCTGACATAATTTCCTTCTTCTTTTCAGAAAAAGAATGCTTGCTTCTTTAGTTTTGAAACTTCCATTACTTTTCCAATTGTCTCACTGTCCTAGTATTTGAATGTTGTATCTATCCATTTCGTTTCAGAAAGATGTAATTTACCCTCTTTCATTTCCTTAGTTTACGTTCCGATTTTTTAATTGTTCTTATGGACCTGTTTTCTTTATCTTCCCTTTGCTTCCAGAGGCATATTTAAACATGTCCCGCCTGGTTGCCCACTAACTAACGCGCCCCTTGAAAACCACGCGAGGCGATGTGGTATGAATTATCGTTTCTGTATTTAATCATTTGTGTGAGGTTTCAGGAGAAAATAAAGTTGAGTGGAACCCCAGGCTCCTTCTAACTCGCAGTCCCAACTAATTAGGGGAACACTCTGCCGCTTTTAAAACATTCACGAATAAAGCCAGACAATTATATACATATATATATATATATATATATATATATAATATATATTATATATATGGTGTGTGTGTGTGTGGTGTGTACAGTTGCGAAAATTATTTCAGTACACATGCGGGTCCATTTGTACTCTGGCAACCACCGGATTAACAATAGCGTAAATATATTTTTATGAATAAAGCGAACCCAGTTGTTGTAACAAGAGCGGATTGGTATATATAAATACCAAAAATGTATTAATATCTATTTTTAGAAACAAAATAAGCATTTGATATTTCTCTTTTTTTCAAATAAGGGTTGCAAAACATGCAACATCGCTGGATTTGTAGGGGAATGTTTTTTCAAATGCGAATTTTTGAATGTTTCGAAATGGGACGCCTATAGAGGTAAGGCGGCATCCCCCCTTTTGAACACAACAATTAACAATGATATTTGCATATTTCTTGAATGTAGAAAACGCCTCATACTTCAAACATCTATGTATGGCAGCAAAATCAAATAGAAATCTGCAAATTCGCTGAGAAGTTAGTGTTTCTCAAAGCTGCACCATCTAGTAGCAGCTGATCGAACTAATGAAGTCAGACTTTTCTTTTCACCGAAACAAAACACATTTTAATAAACAGAAAACATACTACGTTATATTTTCCATTATATAACATTACATGAACGCAAAACCGCATTATGGGTATGGAGAATATAAAGACGCTTTACCATTGTGTGTGTGTACATGCATATGTGTGTGTGCGTATGTGTATGTGCGCGTGTGCGTGCGTTGCGTGCGTGCATTGCGTGCGTGCGTGTGCGTGCGCGCGGGTGTGTGTGTGTGTGTGTGTGTCAGCCTGTCTGCGCGCGCGTGTGTGTGCGTATGCGTGTGTGCACAATTATATACTTGATGAGTTACAAAAATATATGTATGATTCGTTTTGTTCATCACGAATACACTTTATCTTGTGCTAAATTCTGATAATGGTTTTCGCTCT
>NC_051426.1:20124096-20129096 GCF_015228065.2 Penaeus monodon
CCAGCTTTTTTTTTTCCGATTAGCAAATGTCTTAAAACCCGTCGGTGAAGTCTTGAGGATGAGGTGTTTCAGCTGTCTGATACATGTTTCAGCATACCGAGGGTAGTATGATGTAGAGACTTCATTATTTACTCACCATTTTTTAAGGAAAGTACGGAAGGCTAAATATGAAAACTGGGGTCCACCATCTGTGTCGGTATCCCAAGGTACAGAAAACATTTCTGAATGCACATTGTAGCATACTTAGTGGGGTCTTTTGTGAAGGGGTGCAAATCAGGCCAGCCAGTATAGCGGTCAGCATACAGAAGCATGGCTAAACAAATCAACTGATGTAACTTCAAAGTGCCTGCTTAGCTGTGGAGACGTAACAGGGGTCTTTTATCGTGAAGGCTGTAGAGGCTTCTACTGTAGTGATAATATCACTGTTTATGTCTGGCCACCATACAGTTTGCTGTGCATCCGTTTAGTGGTTTGGGTGCACCCGGTGAGAGTCATGGAGATGACTGGGGACATCATTATGCAGTCTGTAGGTATGGCAATACGACGTCAATAGAGAACAAGTCTACAATCATACGTCAAGTCCCTCCTGATTTGCCAAAACGGTACGAGGTTGCTGGTAGGTTAGCCTTAGATTTTGCCAAAATTTGCCTTGTAATTCTCATCTATAGATATTCATATACATATATGAATATATATACAATACCTATGAATATATGAGTATGAGTGTGGTGTGTGGTGTGGGGGTGAATGTATTATAAATAAATATACATATATAATTATATATATATTCATATATTCATAGATATGCGTATATATATATATATAATATATATATATATATATATATATATATATATTATATATATATATATTTACATACCCCAAAATATATATGTATAAATAATGCGGGGATACATGCATGCATGTACATATGTATTTATGTATGTACGTATGTATGCTTTATGTATGTATGTATGTATGTATGTATGTATTGTATGTATGTATGTATGTATGTATGTATGTATGTATCTATATATATGTAAGTATGTATGTATGTATGTATCTGTATATGAAGCGAGAGAGCGTGGGAACCAATAGAAAATCCCCCTTCCCTGGGAAAGCGACGGTTAAGGTGAAGTGTTGCCAAGAAAAAGATTTTAGATGACATTTTTTCTTACGATGAGATTTTGTTTCCCCAAACATTAAAAGTCTAAAGATGAGGATTCTTTTGATCTGTAACATACAATTAAGGCCACAATCAGTCGAAAATCATTAAGATTTTAATTTTATTATATATATATATATATATATATATTATATATATATAGTATGTATGTATATGGATATTATATGGTTGTGGTGTGTGTGTTGGGGTGTGTGTGTGTGTGTGTGTGTGTGTGGGGTGTATATGCATGTATATATATGTATTTATATATATGTAGGCATACAATAATTTTTTACTTTATCTTCTCTATTTTTATCTCTCTCTCCCCTCTCTCTCTCTCTTTCTTATTTTATTATATATATATATATATATATATATATATTTATAAAATTATTTTTATATTTAATGTATGTTTATATTATTATTATAATATATATATATATATTATATATATATATATATGATATATATATTAAAATATATAAATATTATATGTATATTATATTATATATATATATATATGTATATATTATGTATATATATATATATATTTTATAATATATATATATATATATACTATATAATACTATATTATTATATATAATATATTTTAATATATATATATATACATATATATTATACTATAATATATAATTATATATATATATATATATATATATATTAATAATATATATATATATTTTTTGTGTGTGTGTTGTTGTGTGGTTTTGTGTGTGTGTGTTTGTGTGTGTGTGTGTGTAGATATGCATTCAAATTTGTATATGCACACATATGAATATATACATATGGGTATAATGTATGTATATGTATCCATATTTATATATACATGTGCATAAATTTATGTATGCGTATACATATGTACGTACACACACAAATATGTATATATATATATATATATATATATATATATATATATATATATATATATATATATATATGTTGTGTGTGTGTGTGTGTGTGTTTTTGTGTGTGTGTGTGTGTGTGTACGTGTGTGTGTGTTTTGTGTGATGTTCCTGAGAGCCTTAGAAAACGAGTTCCTCAAAGTCCTCTTATGGAGTCAGGTCAAATCTCCTTAAACGACTGTCTTTTCTCTAGTCTAACTCTTTCTGCTCACCAGTGAGGAGGACACTCAGGTTCTGGGCACTGTGGGATATCGACTGGATTTGGACAGACAACGCAGGACGTTTAAGTATTAGAGGTGAGTCAACTGAAATCTTGTTTGACATATGTCCAACCAATACAAGGTGTAATGTATCTGTGGCATATTGCAAGATTTCACGAGCTGAAAGCAATGTGTTACTGGTTTCATACATCTCTTACTCTCGATATTGACATCCTGTAGTTTTCATGTAAGTTCACGGACACGAATGACCAGAATCAGTTATGTAATGGCTGTATGGAGAGTGCATGGTTTTCTCCGTTTAACTCTCGTTGCTCGTGTTCCCATTCCAGTTCAACCTGCATCCAGGGGATCGTCCGCCTCAACATTGCCTGTTTGCCTTCACCTTCACAGCATGCATGTGAGTTTTATTCACTACTAGAACTGTAGTGAATATTGCGATATGACTGACAGCTATTTCTGTTAATTCGTGATTAGAATAAATGACTGAACCGTTAAAAGCTAACTTCTCGATTCCAGAACCGATCATGGGTAAGTCTCGTCGTGGAAACAACACTCCGCAGCGTGTTCCTGGGATCCGCTGTTTTCTTTGTGGTTCCTCTTGCGCTGGTTTGGAGACTGACCTTCGGAGTGGTGGGCAGCGCGATGGACTGGGTGTCTGCTGTCAGGGTGAGGAAATCTTGACTTATCATGATTGCCGAAACGTAGATGATGCATTCAATCTACAAATACTATGTAATGTAGTGATGTATCCTTTTCACCGAATATTGGTTCAACAGATACCTCGACCTGTGAAGTTCTTCAGAGAGAAACAGAGGGCTGCAGTTGCTGCTGCAAGTGCGTCTACAACACTGTAAGTATTGTTCAAACAATCATATTACACCACACAGAGTGACTACACTGAATTTTCATCTACAAAATTATATGTTCTGTCATACAACTTATCGAGATTACTTTCAGTGCGCTCGAACTCCTTCCCTCTTGGAGCGAAGGAGCGGGAGGCAAGCGCCAGGGGAAGCCTCGCGAGAACCAACAGGCTTGTCAACCCCGCCGGCAGACTAGCAGTGTTGCTCCTGCTTCCAGTACAGGTGCTTACTCCATAATGATTTCTTATTGTACCAGTACTCTTTATAATAAGGGTTATTTCCACGCCTTTCATTGGGCTACATGACACTAAAATCAGAACTGGTGTGAAATATATGACTGTAGTCTCCATCCATTTCCTTTACTTTGATTTATATAATTTTCAGCCTTTGGTGTAGAAGGATTTAGCATCATCACTTATTTATTAACAATGAACCTGCCTTCTAGGAACCCTTGTTGAGAGAGCTGCCTCCGGCCGCAGAACCCACAGGCAATCGCGTGCTTTGGCGTTTCTTCACTCCTTTATGGTAAGTGTACACGTGCACGCGTTGTAGACAGTATACCGATATACTTGGATATCTTTTTAGATATCACACGGTGAACGCAGTGTAAAGCAATCATGAAACGTTGCAGATAGTCGTCCTGTGCTGCAAAAATGCTCGTGGCAGCGCCCTCCTCATCGCCTTCGCCAGGGGCCTCCGGGTGTTTGGGAAAGCTCTGCGTCTTCCGAGGTCATGTCTGCGGCTGGCTTCCAGGGCGGCGACGGGGGCAGTGCGGGCCGTTATGAGTGCCACGACTGCGTCGCAGGTGGGTGGTTCTGTCCGGAGTCGCTTGCGGAGATTTTAAAGGAAGACTTCCGGGAATTATGCATTTTTGGTGTAATTGTATTTATTGTCTACAGTCTCTCTATGTGTGTGTGTGCATATTATACATATAATATATTTTATGTACATTTTATGTATATAATGTATATATATATATATATACTATATATATATATATATATATATATATATATATATATGAAAAGAGAAACAGCCACAGTAGAAATGAAACTAACCGTAACGTTCGAACTCTTCACGAGTTCCTACTTCAGCGAATAAATCGAATGGATTCACATTTTCGATTTTATGTCTATGGAGGAACTCGTTGAAGAGTTCGAAACGTTACGGTTATGTATGTATGTATATATGATATGTAATATGTATGTATAATATGTAGTATATATGTATGTATATATGTATGTATATATGTATGTATAATGATGTATATATGTATTTCTATAGATGTATATATGTATGTATATATGTATGTATAATGTATGTATATATGTATGTATATATGTATGTATATATGTATGTATATATGTATGTATATATGTATGTATATAT
The DNA here is from genome assembly GCF_015228065.2 of Penaeus monodon. Taxonomy (NCBI): domain Eukaryota; kingdom Metazoa; phylum Arthropoda; class Malacostraca; order Decapoda; family Penaeidae; genus Penaeus; species Penaeus monodon. Next base: position 20,128,658 of record NC_051426.1, read on the forward strand.
GTATGTATATATGTATGTATATATGTATGTATATATGTATGTATATATGTATGTATATATGTATGTATATATGTATGTATATATGTATGTAATATGTATGTTATATGTATGTATATTGTATGTATATATATGTATGTATATATGTATGTATATATGTATGTATATATGTATGTATATATGTATGTATATATGTATGTATATATGTATGTATATATGTATGTATATATGAATGTATATATGTATGTATATATGTATGTATATATGTATGTATATATGTATGTATATATGTATGTATATATGTATGTATATATATGTATGTATATATGTATGTATATATGTATGTATATATGTATGTATATAAATGTATGTATATAAATGTATGTATATAAATGTATGTATATAAATGTATGTATATAAATGTATGTATATAAATGTATGT
>NC_051426.1:20134096-20141596 GCF_015228065.2 Penaeus monodon
CAGGGGGGGGTGTGTCTGGGGGGCCTTAGAAGGCCTGCCTTACGGTGTGCATAGAGTTGCCTTTCTTTTGTTAGGGATTGGTCGGCAGACCATCTGATGACTGCCACTTTTTTTCTTTCGAATAGGGCGAAGGGCAGGTAGAGCCCCTTGTCAGGCCTTCGCCAGGTTCTGTCTAATAGCAGCTGCTAGACGAACATCAAGTTCCCGTGATAGGAAGTACCTGGATAAAAGTTAGTCTTTCTCCCTCACTGTGAGAAATAGTCTGGGGTTTGGGACAAATTTCAGAGGGATGAGGAACTTACTGGAACAGGTACAGGTCCCCTCTACCCCACTGAGGTGAAACTTTGGGTGTTTCAGAGAGAAGAGGGATTCACGTTAACTCACCCTGCCAAAAGAACTGCCTGAAAAAAAAGTCAGCTCCTTCCCTCACTGTGATGGAAACAGTCTGTGGTTGGCTGTTTCCAGAGGGACGAAGGAGCTTACTGGAACAGGTACAGAACCCACCCTTCTCTCACTGAGGTGAAACACCCTTTTGGATGTTTCAGAGAGAAGAGGGTTCCACCTCAAAAAACCGTCCTGCCATAGGAACCTCCTGGAAAAATGTTAATTTCTCCCCTCACTGTGGTGAAACAGTCTGTGGCCGGTGTTTTCAGAGGGATGAAGGAAACTGACAGGAACAGGTGCAGGACCCCCCTCTTTTCTCAATGAGGTGAAACAACCTTTGGGCTTTCAGAGAAAAGAGGGATTCACTTTGAAAAAGGGTACAGGTCCCACTCCGAGGAGCGGAGAGGAACTCCCGGGAAAAAGTGAAAGAGCCCCCTTTCCCTCACTGAGGGAGGAGCAGAGTTTTTCCCAGCAATGATGTCCTGTAGGTTGAAGGGCATCCCCTCTGGGATACTCCCAGAGGTTGACACCTACCCACGTGTTTGCCGTGCGTGGCACCCTTGTGAGCTGGGAGACGGGAGTCCTGGAGGTTGAGCGATGCCGTGCACGAGTACGCCCTGCGGCTAGCAACACGCCTCTTTGGTCCTCTATTCGGGCAAGACAGGCGGCCTGATCCAGGCCCGGTCAGGTCAATCGGCTGGTCTCCCTCGGGAGGCTAGGGTCAAGCAGTCATGCTGCCGTTGGTACCCACACCGTCCGTGTGTACCAGTGCAATCGGCTAATTGGCTGCGTATATTCACTCATCACCCCTGTTTCTTTTAGACATTGGTTCTTGCACTCAGCTTCCCCTTGTTGGACTCCGTGGTGGGTGGGGGCGTGAGTGAATGAACCACTCCCAAGTACATGGAAAATCTAAATAAAAATCCCCCACAGACAGCCCTTACTGTTGACGACCCGTGCAAGGCCCAGACACACGGCAGCCACCCTGAAGCCTTACGTTGCCTCCGGGTGGAAAAAGGGAAAACCCCGAGCGCAGGATGACACTGTCATGCCTGCTGCCAAGATGGCGGACAAGACAAACAAATCATGTACAAACATGTTGTCCACCAGATTGTCCAACAGATGGACTCTCGTGCGGGCCCCCCTCCAGGCCAGCACCCAGACCAGGAAGGTCTCTGAGCCCCCCTCAGACGACCCCTGACTGAATCAGGAGCACCAGCCGAACCAGCCGAAAAAAGTGGTGCCTCCACGAGCAAGCCCCAAAGCCGAAAGGGCGGACCGAAAGGCCCGGGGCCGGAGTCGACTCTGATGGCGAGTCTGGACCCAAAGGCGTTTCCCGCAATTTAAGGTCCCCGTTAACCGAAGGCTTCGACAAGCCTACCAAATGGAAAGGGCATTGGAGAGCCAGCGCAAACCGGCTGTCGATCCGGGTTGCGCGAGATCAGGGCATGATCATCGTGCCCAAAGATCAAGCCACCTTTGTTTCCTGCAGGAGACAAAGGAGTTAAAAGATGGGGGGGAAAGTGAGCCTCTCGCCATTTGAACCCCGAGGAGAAGAGAGTCAAGATGGTGCTACTTGTTTCGTATCATACGATGTGGAGGTGAAACACCCACACCCACAGGTCATGGAGGCTTCCCGATTGTCGAAGGGGAAGACTCCAACCAGGCAAGTCCTGGTGACCAGGAAAGGTACCCAAGCTCCACCCTTGATCTGGGTAACTGGGGTACTACAACCTACGCACTTATGTGCCTGAACCACTTCGGTGTTTCAAGTGCCAGAATACGGACACCACCGGGCTAACTGTACAGCCAAGCCAAAATGTGGTGCTGTAGCAAGGCACACAATACTGAGGTGTGCATCAAGGCACATAAAGACGACAAGAAGGACACAACAGCCAAATGTCCTAACTGTGCCAAGAGGCATCACCCCTGGAGCCTGGCTTGCTCTGTCAGGAAAGAGGCGGCCCTCAAACGGCAAGAGGTTGCTAAGAAGGGGACCAGACTTTGTTCCTGCCCCCCCAGGCACCTACGTTGGGGGAGGAACAAAAGCGCAAAAGGCTTCCGACCTCCTAAGAGGAAGGAAGCTGCCCCCCAGCCAAAACCCCGGAGATCTCCGCCCAATAAAGGAGTTCCCCCAAGTGAAGCAAGTGCAGAGGAACCAAAGGAAGAAAGGTTCCAACAGCACCACACGGTCCCCCCCAGACCCAGAAGACATGTTCTTCGACGAGGGGGACATGTCGATCCTGATCACTGCTGTGGTCCAGCAGTGGCAGTATCCCTGTCCAGGACCGAGGAAGAGGCGGATAAGGCAGTCAGTGTTGCCATGACGACTTTTAAAACCCAAACCGTGGAAAAAGCATAAAGGGAAGGAAGATGGAAAAGGGGGCCAAATCAGCCCAACCCCTCTCCCTCAGCCCAGGTCGAGACTCCCCTTCCCCTCCCCAAGCCAGGGCTATGCCCTCACAGGCAGAGCCTAGCCAGCTAATGCCCTCACAGGCAGAGCCTAACCAGGCTGATTCAGTGCCACAAGCCGAATCAGAAGAAGCGAGCCTGCCCAGGCAAGGCCAGCCAATGCACAGAAACAGCCTGGCCCGAGAAAAAGCCAAAAACGAAAAGTCAGAGCTACCAAAGGCTCCCCCCCCCCAGTGGACCCAAGGGATAGCCTGACAGCCGAAAGAGAGTCCTCAAGCAGTGAGGATCTCACAATGGAGTTGTCAGACTCCGACCGTAAAACCCGAATGTGACGATGTCTCTGATGTAACTATCAATTAGTAACATCATGACACGCAATCTAAGTATTCTGCAGGGAACATCTGTGGCTTCTCCTCAAGGAGTGCCATCCCCCACGCAATAGTGCGTCAAGGAGCATTGACATCGTCATGTCCAGAGACATTATCAGCGGAAGTGTTCGCTTCTCAGGGTATCACGTCTACGCGCTGCCACGTTCCGATGGCAAAAGGGGCCCTGATGACCCTGGTGAAGGCAACAATTCCTGCTCCGCAATAGCCGATGCACCGCACTGTGGAGAAGATGTTGAATCTCTTGCCGTCGAGATTCAACTGGCGGGACCCCTGAAATTGTACAACGTGTACAGCAGGCCACACTGTAGTAGCTTAGACATCAGCAGGTATGTGTTTCCGCAGCACACGACCGAGTGATCATAGGGGGAGATTCAATGCACCCCACCCCATCCTGGCCCCCTGCGGGGTACCGGATGCGGCTGGCCGTCACATAGCCAACGTGCTCGAGACATTCCCCGAGATCGCTCTCCTCAACAGCAGGAGCCAACGCATGTGAGAGGAGGGGTCCTAGACCTCACCCTGGCCACTGCGGGCTCTGGTGGAGAGGATTGGCTGGGGTGTCGATGAACCGTCACTAGTGACCATTATGGCACATAACAACCCTCATGGATAGTGGCCCAGCGAAATACCACGACCCCAATCCAAGATGGAAAACAGACAAGGCCAAAATGGCAGGCGTTCCCGAGCGCTTGGCCGCTGTCTGAGAAGCAATGAACCCACACAGAGGGAAAATGTGGGAAGTGCTACAAACCAGACTTTTAAATGCCATTGATGAGGCAGCCCACTGACCATTACCCCAAAACTTTGGCCTGGGTCCAGGAGTCACAAGGACGCCTGGTACTTCAATGACGAGATTAGGGAGGTCAACCACAGGGTAAACATGTGCCGAAACATTTCCCAAGGCCCAAAGAACCCCCGACAACCTACCCTCTAAGGGAGGCGGTGAGGGATGCCAAGGAAACTGCCAGCAGAGTGAGGCAGGAAAGTGGCTGGAATGGTTGGAGTCTTTCGATCACCGTACCACCCTCTCGAGCTATGGCACCGGGTCAAGCGACCACCAAACCGCTCAGCCCCCAGATGCACGCACCACGACCCCCAGGCAGAGGCAACAGACTGGCGCAAGAGGTTCTCTGCGAGAAAAGAGCAGCGACAGTCTGCCAGCCGAACTGAGGGCAAAGACAAGAACGCTACAACCAGACAGACTTGCTCACATCAGAGAAAGGGCAGCGAACCCGATAACTCAGACGTTATCTTTCTCTGAGGGAACTAAGAGATGCACACAAAGCCAGTCGCAACTCAGCCCCGGGCGATGACGGGATCTCGTAACCCCATCATCTCCGCCTGGGACTGGTAGGTTTAGCTTGCATTCCCGCAAAATCATCAACAGGTCCTGGGAAACTTCCACTCTGCCCAGAGCTGGAAAGGGTACCATAGTTCCCATCCCTAAACAAAGGAGCCGGGAAGTACCGCCCCATCTCTCTCCTCAGCTGTCTGGCCAAGACTGCGAGAGGATGGTACTGAACCGGCTCCAATGGAAAATGGGGAGCCCACACGAACACCTCCACGGGTCACCAGGGCATGAGCACAGCGCAAGCATAGCCACGCTCTTGAGCACAATAAACACGGGGCATCTGTGGCAGTATTTCCCTTTACCTGGAGAAGGCTTTCGAATTGGCAAGTCCTCTTGCCATTCAGGAGCCTGATCCCAAAAAAGGGAAACAGAGGTAAGCTCTTGGCTTGGATAGGGATAATTTACGGAATAGAACAGCCAGAGTTCAAATTCCAAGGTCACCTATCACAGCACATGCCCCTAGAAAATGGAACGCCACAGGGTGGGGTTCTCAGTCCAGCCTTTTTAAAACACTAATGTCCTGTATCCTCAACATAAACCTTCCAGTGGGGTGCAAGATCATTCTATGCAGACGATTTGCTATCATCCCACTGGAGCACACTGCCTAAACAAGCCCAGCGTTGTCTGGACTTGGTATCCGAGGAGTGTTGCAGGACAGGACTAAAGATCTCTGCAGCCAAAAACCAAGGCCATGGCTTTGAGACAGAGAGTTTAAGGCACGAGTCTGAAAATCCAGGGAATGGACTTTGGGGTGGGTTTAGGAATACCCGTACCTTGGGGTAAGGATAGACCGGACCCTCTCCTTCCGCAGGGGGTCCAGTACCTGCCCTTTACCGAACAAAGGCAAGACTGTCTGTCATGAGAGTAATGAGTGGAAGACGCATAGGGGCCAGACACAGAGTACTAAGATCATTCTACGTACATGCTGTCAGGCCATTGTAGGGCTATGCCTCCCCTCGCTTGATTGGCATCAAGAGGGAAAAAATAAAGACCGATTGGAGACAGTCCAAAACGAAGCCCCCAGGGTCATTCTGGGTGCCCCCAAAGGGGGGCGAAGGTCCTCAACCTCCTAGTGGAGACAAACCTTCTCCCCTTGGCCTCACGAATTGATCTAACGGCAGCCCAATTCTTATCAAAGGTCATCCAGGCTCCCAGGAACACAAGCCCAAGACACAAAATAGTCAGACGCCTAGAACAAGATAACGAGCTGTTTTCAAACAACTCCCGGGTGTCTCACACAGCCAGGTGCTAATACGCCATCAGCTCAAAGAACCACTACTGGCCAAGGGCATGGACTCCCCACACCCTGACTTTGTCGAAAACTCCGCCGTGGGCCCCAAACCTCGATAGAGTTCTCGGTCATGAGACTGTACGCCTAGCCTAAAGGCAGAAACCAGAGGGTCATTTCAAAACCCTCACCCCTCCGGGGAGCTAAAAATATTACACAGACGGATCGGTCGAAACCTTGACCCACACTGCAGGCGCCGGCTTTTTCAGCAAGGGATGCCACAATACCATGAGGGTAACAGACAACGCCTCCACGCTTCAGGCAAGGTAGTTGCTATCATGGGAGCACTGAGACACGCGTCCCGGAGAAAAGGACCGTGGTCATACACACTGACTCCAAAGGAGCCGTCGACTGTCTTCAGCAGCGCTCACCCATGACAACATCTACCTCCCCGACAACCATCGGCACAATAACACAAAGGGTGCTTGTCAGGGTAGAAGAATTATCATAAACTGGGTTCCAGCCATATAGGGGTCAGAGGCAATGAGCTTGCTGACAGATTAGCCGAAATCGGGCCGGGGTTGCCCCCAAATCCCATGATAATACATCAGAGCCGAAGTTTACTTAGGAGGAAGTTTTACGGTGACGGCCAACTCCTTCCTCCCGCAGTTCACAGAGAGGAAACGAGACATTCCCCTCGGCCAGCTGGTACTCAGATGCCAAGGCTATGAACCATGGGACTCCTCTGAAATAAACAAAAAGAGGTACCGAAAATCATCTGCCCCAGAATGCGCCTAGTTACCACTGTGCAGGCAGATCATACAAACCATAGAACATGAAGAGAGGTGTTGCAGCATTGCGGCGAGCCGAACGCCACACTGATACACTACTTGGAGAATTGCGTGCACACGCAATTCCTAAGACAAAACCCCCAAAAGAACACAGCCGTGTGCTGGTTTAAAAAGATTTTGCGAGATGCTTAACACCACGGGTACAGGAGCGCCTGCTGGCAATCCCACCGCACGGTAAGCACCGAGTGTCAGACCAACAAATGAGACAGCCATAAAAAGCTGACACAGGCCGGGCCATAAGTGAAAGGCCCGGGCGAAGCCAGAACTTCGCAAATCTCAAGCAAGCAAGCAGCAAGCAAGCAGTTCAGGCGGCAGCGGCTGGAGTAATCATGCGTTCACGGCCTCTCTCTGCTGTTTTCTCCTTTCCGCAAGCGAAAACCCCCACTCGTCTTTATCTATTTGGCATTCCAGAAAAGTCTTCAATTTCTGTAACTTTACTTGTCTCCTTATTCAAAATTTTGTCTTGGAATTTTTCCCTATAAATCTTAGGTCACCTTCATGTTAATTTTTTTTACCTCCTTTCATTCTCTCAAGTTCTCTTCGATAACTATAATTCATTTTTGTTTTTTATAACTTCCGCTTCTCGTATTCATTTCTGTAACTTTTTTCTCATTTCTGTTATAGGTAGACATGCACACGTACATTCACGCAAGCGCATACACACAGGCACACACGCACGTACATGCCGCCCCACACACTCTTTCTCTCACACTTACAAACACACACGCATCCATGCACACTCGGGGAAGGTTCTCATAGTGGACAGCACAGAAACCAACACGTGACAGGCCTTGGACAAGAGAGGCGGTCTGGACGAAGCTTTAGTCCATTATGAGATTAAGCCAAAACCCCTCGGGGAAAGGGGAAATGAACCCACGCGAAGAG
>NC_051426.1:20143176-20160315 GCF_015228065.2 Penaeus monodon
CGGGGCCCTACCCGTCTCACCCCAAAGATCATCACAACGGGGAAAGCTGCAATTAGATATCATGCTGTGACCCCGTTAAAAAAAAAAAAAATGTTTTATATATATATATATTATATATAATAATATATATATATATATATATAATATATTTTTTAATATATAATATATTTTATATAATATATATATATATAAAATATATATATAAATATTTATATTATATATATATATATATATATATTAATTATTTATATATATTTTTAATTATATTATTATTTTAATTAATATATAATTATATTATATTAAATTTATATATATTATATATAAATATTATGTTATATATAAAATTATATATAATATTATATTATATAAAAGGGGGCCCATATATTTTATATATGTAATTATATATAATATTTATAAATATTTTATATTTTTTTTTTTAAATACATATTTTAAAAATATATATATAATATATATATGTATATAAATATAATATATATATATATATATATATAATTACATATATAAGATATAATAATATAATAATAAATAAAAAAATATATTATTATATATATATTTTATATATATAAATATATATATGTAACACACACACACAACCACACACACACACACCACACAAAAATATATATATTATATATATATATTATATATATATATAATATTATATATATATATATATATAAAATATACATACTATTACATATATATGTAAAAAAAAAAATTACTTTATGTGTAATATATATATAATATATATATATTACATATGTATATAAAATTTTAAAAAAATATATATATATATTCATATGTATTTATACAATATTAATATATTATAATATTATATATATACTTATTTTTAATATACATCTATATTTACTATAATATACATTACATTTTATATTATTATATATATATATATCTAATAATATATTACATAGTATTCTATATTAAATTACACTAGTATTACATAGGTTTATATTTTGGTTTTATAACATATATATATATATATATTATATATATATTATTATATATATATATATATACATATGTATATATATATAAAATTTTTATATATTATAATATATAATATATTATGTAATATATATGTGTGGTGGTGTGTGTGTGTGTTCGCATGTATGTGCATATGCACATATATGTTCATATACGCAAACAAATGTATGAACACATGCATATATATATCTACATATACATCTATACATATACGTGTATACATATGTATATACATATACATTTATAAACATATATGTATATGTAGGTACATACATACATGTATATGCCTATACATTTATACATATGTATGTATATTGATGTATTTATACATGTGTATGTATAAATATGTATATACACATGTATATGTATATATGTATAAATACATATATGAATACATATAGATATATACACATAAATACCCATATCTCTCTCTCTCTCTCTCTCTCTCTCTCTCTCTCTAATATATATATATATATATATATATATATATATATACATATGTATATATATATATATATATATATATATATATATATACATACACATGTATATAGATATATATACATATATATACACACATATATATACATATATAAATATATATATAAACCTATACACATATGTGGACATATATACGTGTATATGTGCATATACACCTATATATGTATGTATGTTTAATATATATGTATATATATATATACATATATATATACATATCCATGTGCATTCGTTTATATATACATGTATATATACGTATATATATATATGTGCATATATACGAATATTTGCATGTGTATATATGCTTGTACATATATATGTATGTATATATATATATATATATATATATATATATATATATATATTATATTATATATATATATATACGTATATATTCATATACATGTATATACGTATATATTTATATGCGTGTATATACGTTATATATATATATATATATGTATGTATGTGTATATGTATACACATATATACGTATATATACATATACATGTGTATATGTGTATATATACATTTATATACGTCATGTGTATATGTACTTATATATGTGCGTGTATATATATATATATATATACGTGTATATATACGTGTATATATATACATGTATATATATGTGTGTATATATATGTGTATATATATATACGAATATATATATTTGTATATATACGTGTATATATACGTGTATATATATATGTGTATTTGTATGTGCGTATATACGTGTTTATATATATATGTGTATATAGACGTATATGTATATACTTGTATATTCATATGTGTATATACCTGCATATATACTTCTATATTCTTCTTCTTTTAACGGTAGGTTCATGTCTGAGCCGCCGTGGTCACAGCATGATACTTAGATTTTTCATGTTGTGATGCTCTTGGAGTGAGTACGTGGTAGGGTCCCCAGTTCCTTTCCACGGATACTTCTATATACATGTACATATATATATGTATATATATGTATATATACATATATTTGTATATGTAAGTGTATATACTTGTATATTTACATATATATATATGTGTGTATATACACACACACACACACACACACACACACACACACACACACACACACACATATATATATATATATATATGTATATATATATATATATATATATATATATATATATATATATATATATATATGTATATATACGTACGTAAATAAATAAATAAATATATGTATGTGGATATACGCTTGCACGTGTATACCTGTGTCTATATCTACGTATATGTGGATATATGCATGCACATGTATAAATGTGTGTATATATAGATATATGTCAGTATATGCGAGTGAGTGTATAAATGTATGTGTGTACATATATGTATATTTGTATATATGCATGCATGTGTATACCTGTATGTGTGTACATATACGTATATGTGGATATACACTTGAGCTTGTATACCTGTATGTGTGTACATGTATATATATATATATATATATATATATATATATATATATATATATATATATATATATATATATATATATATGTGTGTGTGTGTGTGTGTGTGTGTGTGTGTGTGGGTGTGTGTGTGTGTGTGTGTGTGTGTGTGTGTATACACTTGTGCGTGTATACCTATGTATGTATACATACATATATTTGTGTACATATGCATGTGTGCACGCTTATAACTATGTGTATATATATTCGTATATGTGCATATACGCGTGTGTTTACATATATGTAGTGTCTCTATATAGGTATATATGTGGATATACGCGTGTGTGTGCGTGCTATACATATGTGTCTCTACATAGGTGTATGTGTATCGTGTATTCATGTGTCTCTATATAAGTATATATGTGTGTATACACGTGTGTATACTTATGTGTCTCTATATAGGTATATAATTATATATGCGTGTGTGTGTATATGTATGTGTCTCTCTCAATAGGTATATAGGTGTACATACGCGCGTTTGTGTGTGTATACTGTAGCAGAACGACCCCGCAACCGTAGTTTCCCAGGTTAGGTCACACAAGGTCCTCAGCCATGTCCTGGCTCACTGGGCAGCGGGTTCCCCTCGCTCCCTGCGCGCTTACACAGCGCACGTATACTTAAGCCGCAGAATTTAGAACCGAGATCCGTGGTCCTGCCACCGGAACCTCCTCTTCGAGGTGCAGGACTAGAGCTCCCTCTCTGAGGTGATACAGCCTTTGGGTGGCTGTTTCGCTTTAGAGAGTGGAAGAAAAGGTTCCAAACAGTGATGCCTATCTTGTAGGTGGAAGGGCATCCTCTTTGGTCTCTCCCCAGGGATTCACATCTACTTACGTGTTTGTCGTGCGTGGCATCCCTGTGCGCTGTGGAAACGGGAGTCCTGTAGGTTGGGCGATGCCGTGCATGAGTACGCCCTGCGGCTAGCAACACGCCTCTTTGGTCCCTTATTCCAGCAAGACGGGTGGTCTGACCTGGGCCCGGTCAGATCTATCAGCTGGTCTCCTTCGGGAGGCTAGGATCAAACAGTCAATGTCGCCGTTGGCACTCACACTGGTCCCGTGAGTGGTGGTACAACGGCCATTGGTTGCATATATGCTCTCACCACCCCTGTGGCTGTTGACAGTAGTTCAAATCCCCCACAACAAAGAGATACAAATAATGACGAACCGTGCAAGGCCCAGACTACGGCAGTCACTCTAAAGCCATACATGGCTTTTAGTGGCAAGAGAAAATACAAAACACAGGTTGACTCTGTGAGACCTGCTGCTAAGATGGACACGACATCAGCCAAAAACATGCCTGTCCACGAGATTGTCCAGCAGATTGACTCTCATGCTGGCCTCTCCAGGCCAGCAGGCAAATCACGGTAAGCTCTGAGTAACCCTCAGATGCCCTACCTGACCGAAATGGAAGCGCAAACTGAACCAGCTGAAACAGCTGCTGCTCCCACGACCGCCGCCTACAATTTAAGCCGAAAGGGCGTCCCAAAACGACCCAGGCCGGAGACAGACTCTGAGGCTGAGTTTGGACCCCCTAGGCTTTTCCAACAGTTTAAGGTTCCCTTTAAACTTGAAGGCTTCAACAATGCCTACCAACTGGTAAGAGCGTTGGAGATGCAGCGAAAAATCCGGTTGTCAGTCCGGGTTGCCAGAGACCAGGGCATGATTATCATGCCCAGAGACCAAGCTACCTTGAATTTCCTGCAGGAAACCAAGGAGCTTAATGATGGGAGGAAAATGTGCCTCTCGCCACTCAGTGTCGATGATAGGAGAGTCAAGATGGTGCTACTTGGCTTCTCACTATCATATTATGTGGATGTGATCACATCACACCCACAGGTCGTGGACGCTTCCCGAATGTCGAAAAGGAAGAGCCCAACCACGCAAGTCCTGGTGACCTTGAAAGGAACCCCAACCACTATTCTTGATCTGGGTAACTGAGGCTCCTACAGCCTGAGCCACTTCGGTGCTACAAGTGCCAATTATACGGTAACCACTAGGCTAGCTGCAAGGCCAAGCCTGAATGTGGTGTCTGTACCAAGGCACACAACACCGAGGTGTGCCTCAAGGCCCACAAGGAAGGCCAAAGGGACATAAAACCCAAATGTCCCAACTGTGCCAAGGGGCATCACGTCTGGAGCCTGGCTTGCTCTGCCAGGAAAGAGGCGGCCCTTAGGCGGCAAGAGGTTACTAATAAGCGACCAGACTTTGTTCCTGCTCCCCCAGGCACCTATGTCTGGGAACGGAACAAAACAGAAAAGACTTCCCGACCTTCTAAGAGGAAGGAAGCCCCTCCACAGCTGACACTGGATATCTCCAACAAAAAGGAGTTTCCCACCATCACTAAAATGCAAAAGAAGAACTACAGGAATAAAGGTTCAAAGAACACTGCAAAAGCCAACCCTAGAGACGATAATCTCTTTGACGAGGAAGATGTGACTCTACTGTTGACTGCTGTAGTCACTGTAGTAGCAACAGCTTTGGGGAGGTCCAGTGAAGAGACGGAGAAAGCAGTCACGGTCGCAATGACGGCAATGACTCAGACTGTCGCAGTCCTGAAAGGGAGGAAGCTGAACAGAACCAAAGTAGCCCCACCCTCACCCCAGACTCCCCTCTCCACCCCAACCCTGGCCACACCCACACAGGCAGAGCCAGAACAGGCTGAATCTGTGCAACCAGTTCCAGAGCAAGCTGACCTTATGCAAGTAAAGGCAACAAAGAGAAAAGATGCACAGATAAAGCCTGAAGTGAGAAAAGCCAAACTCACAAAAGTCAGAGCTACCAAAGGCTCTTCACCTCCCAATGGACCACGGTTAGCCTGACAACAGATGAAGATCCCTCAACCAGCGTGGACTTCTCAATGGAGTTAGACTGAAACAAATATAAAGATGTCTCTGATGTAACTATCACCAAGTAACATCATTACACACAATCTAAGCATACTACAGTGGAATTCCTATGGCTTCAATGCAAAGAATGCCATCCTCCACACAATAGTGCGATCAAGGAAAATTGGTGTAGTTATGCTCCAGAAGACATTAATAGAGGGGACTGCTCACTTCTCAGGCTATCATGTCTTCATGCTTCCAAACATAGCTGCAGCACAAGACTGAGTGGTCATAAGGGGAAACTTCAATGCACGTCACCCCATCCTGGCTCCCTGTAGGGCACCGGATGCGGCAGGCCATCACATAGCCTACGTGCTTGAGACTTTCATCGAGATCACTCTTCTCAACTGCCAAGAGCCAACGCATGTCAGAGGGGGGGTCCTAGACCTCAACCTGGCCACTTCGGTTCCGGTGGAGAGAATTAGATGGTGTGTCGATGATACTATCACAAGTGACCGTTATGGCCTGTTACTACCCTCATGGATGTTGGCCTAGCCCAAATGCCCAAATACGTATATATACGTACATATACGTATATATGTATATATATATATATATATACGTATATATACGTACATATATGTATATGTACGTATATTATGTATATATATGCATATATGCAAGTATATATGTATATATATAAATACATACATATTATATATATATATATATATATATATATATATATATATATATATATATATATATATATATACATATATATACAGACTGTATACATACATATGTACATACATATATGTACTTTCATATATTTACGTACATATATATACTTACATATATATACGTACATATAGATACTTATATATACACATACATATACATATATATTAATATAAATATATATATATATATTTTATATATATATATATATATATATATTTTATATATATATATAATATATATATATATGAATATATATATATATATAAATATAAATATATATATATATATTTATATATATATTTATATATATATTTATATATATATATATATATATATATATATATATATATTCTTCCGTGTTGATACAATGGAAGAAAAACCCACAATACAAAAACTAGACTTATTGAAAATGAGACTACAGTTTCGAAATCCGTCTGGATTCCATCCTGAGGATGGGATCCATACACACACATATATATATATATATATATATATATATATATATATATAATATATATATATATATATATATATATTATATATATATATATATATATATGTGTGTATATATATATATATAGAAAGAAATATATATATATATATATATATATATATATATATATATATATATATATATATATACGTATCTATCTATATCTACTTATATATGCTTATATATGTATATATATATATATATACTTATATATATTTGTATACAAATATATATATGTGTGTATGTGCATGTTTATGTATGGGTATGTATGTGTGTTTATGTATGTCTTAAGTATATGTATATGTATATGTCTGTGTGTGTCTTTGTGTATGTGTATGCCTATGTGTGTGTGTGCTTGCGTGTGTGTGTGTGTGTGTACAACAGATACATGTAACTCTTGCTTTCTATTAGTCAAAACGCGTTCCATCTCGTACTTCTACCGCTAGATTCAGCCAACACTGATCAGTCTTGAGCATGTGGTTTCCCTGAGTGTGAAACACTTGTACTTTCTCCTGGCTCCAGGCCCAACCCTCTTCGCGTGGGTTCACTTCCCTTCCCGAGAGGTTTGGCTTAATCTCAATAATGGACTAAAGCTTCGTCCAGACCGCCTCTCTTGTCCAAGGCCTGTCACGTGTTGGTTTCTGTGCTGTCCACTATGAGAACCTTCCCCGAGTGTGCATGGATGCGTGTGTGTTTGTAAGTGTGAGAGAAAGAGTGTGTGGGGCGGCATGTACGTGCGTGTGTGCCTGTGTGTATGCGCTTGCGTGAATGTACGTGTGCATGTCTACCTATAACAGAAATGAGAAAAAAGTTACAGAGAATGAATACGAGAAGCGGAAGTTATAGAAAACTAAAATGAATTATAGTTATCGAAGAGAACTTGAGAGAATGAAATGGAGAAAGCTAAGAGGAATAAAATGCAGAGGAGGTTACAGACACAGCAAATACATAGAAAATGACATAGAAAATTACCGATAGAGCAAATTAAAGGAGGTAAAAAAAATTAACATGAAGGTGACCTAAGATTTATAGGGAAAAATTCCAAGACAAAATTTTGAATAAGGAGACAAGTAAAGTTACAGAAATTGAAGACTTTTCTGGAATGCCAAATAGATAAAGACGAGTGGTGGTTCGCTTGCGGAAAGGAGAAAACAGCAGAGAGAGGCCGTGAACGCATGATTACTCCAGCCGCTGCCGCCTGAACTGCTTGCTTGCTGCTTGCTTGCTTGAGATTTGCGAAGTTCTGGCTTCGCCCGGGCCTTTCACTTATGGCCCGGCCTGTGTCAGCTTTTTATGGCTGTCTCATTTGTTGGTCTGACACTCGGTGCTTACCGTGGCGGTGGGATTGCCAGCAGGCGCTCCTGTAGCCGTGGTGTAAGCATCTCGCATAATCTCTTTACCAGCACGACGGCTGTGTTCTGTGGGGTTTGTCTTAGGAATTGCGTGTGCACGCAATTCTCCAAGTAGTGTATCAGTGTGGCGTTCGGCTCGCCGCAATGCATGCAACACCTCTCTTCATGTTCTATGGTTTGTATGATCTGCCATGCACAGTGGTAACCTAGGCGCATTCTGTGCAGAATGACTTCGGTACCTCTGTTGTTTATTTCAGAGAGTGCCAGTGGTTCATAGCCTGTGGCATCTGAGTACCAGCTGGCCGAGGGGGAATGTCTCGTTTCCTCTCTGTGAAGCTGCAGGAGGAAGGAGTTGGCCGTCACCGTACACTTCCTCCTAAGTAAACTTCGGCTCTGATGTATTATCATGGGATTTGGGGGCATACCCCGGCCGATTTCGGCTAATCTGTCAGCAAGCTCATTGCCTCTGATCCCTATATGGCTGGGAACCCAGTTTATGATAATTCTTCTACCCTGAGCAAGCATCCTTTGTGTTATTGTGCCGATGGTTGTCAGGAGGTAGATGTTGTCAGTGGGTGAGCGCTGCTGAAGACAGTCGACGGCTCCTTTGGAGTCATGTGTATGACCACGTGTCCTTTTCTCCTGGACGCGTGTCTCAGTGCTCCCATGATAGCAACTACCTCTGCCTGAAGCGTGGAGGCGTTGTCTGTTACCCTCATGGATATTGTGGCATCCCTTGCTGCAAAGCCGGCGCCTGCAGTGTGGGTCAAGGGATCGACCGATCCGTCTGTGTAATATGTTAGGCTCCCCGGAGGGGTGATGGTTGCAATGACCCTCTGGGTTTCTGCCTTTAGGCTAGGCGTACAGTCTCATGACCGAGAACTCTATCGAGGTTTGTGCCCACGGCGGAGCTTCGACAAAGTCAGGGTGTGGGGAGTCCATGCCCTTGGCCAGTAGTGGTTCTTTGAGCTGATGGCGTATTAGCACCCTGGCTGTGTGAGACAGCCAGGAGTTGTTTGCAAACAGCTCGTTATCTTGTTCTAGGCGTCTGACTATTTTGTGTCTTAGGCTTGTGTTCCTGGAGCCTGGATGACCTTTGATAAGAATTGGGCTGCCGTTAGATCAATTCGTGAGGCCAAGGGGAGAAGGTTTGTCTCCACTAGGAGGTTGAGGACCTTCGCCCACCTTGGGGCACCCAGAATGACCCTGGCGGCTTCGTTTTGGACTGTCTCCAATCGGTCTTTATATTTTCTCTTGATGCCAATCAGAGCGAGGGAGGCATAGTCTACAATGGGCCTGACAGCATGTACGTAGAATGATCTTAGTACTCTGTGTCTGGCCCTATGCGTCTTCCACTCATTACTCTCATGACAGACAGTCTTGCCTTTGTTCGGTCAAGCAGGTACTGGACCTCCTGGCGGAAGGAGAGGGTCCGGTCTATCCTTACCCCAAGGTACAGGTATTCCTGAACCCACTCCAAGTCCATTCCCTGGATTTTCAGACTCGTGCCTTGAACTCTCTGTCTCAAAGCCATGGCCTTGGATTTGGCTGCAGAGATCTTTAGTCCTGTCCTGCAACACTCCTCGGATACCAAGTCCAGACAACGCTGGGCTTTGTTTAGGCAGTGTGCTCCAGTGGAGATGATAGCAAGATCGTCTGCATAGGAGATGATCTTGCACCCCACTGGAAGGTTTATGTTGAGGATACAGGACATTAGTGTGTTAAAAAGGGCTGGACTGAGAACCCCACCCTGTGGCGTTCCATTTTCTAGTGGCATGTGCTGTGATAGGTGACCTTGGAATTTGACTCTGGCTGTTCTATTCGTAAAGTAGTCACCTATCCAAGCCAAGAGCTTACCTCTGATTCCTTTTTGGGATCAGGCTCTCCTGAATGGCAAGAGGACTTGCCAATTCGAAAGCCTTCTCCAGGTCAAGGAATACTGCCACAGATGCGCCCGTGTTTATTGTGCTCAAGAGCGTGGCTATGCTGTGCGCTGTGCTCATGCCCCTGGTGAACCCGTGGAGGTGTTCGTGTGGGGCTCCCATTTTCCATTGGAGCCGGTTCAGTACCATCCTCTCGGCAGTCTTGGCCAGACAGCTGAGGAGAGAGATGGGGCGGTACTTCCCCGGCTCCTTTGGTTTAGGGATGGGAACTATGGTAGCCCTCTTCCAGCTCTGGGGCAGAGTGGAAGTTTCCCAGGACCTGTTGATGAGTTGCAGGAATGCAAGCTCACCTACCAGTCCCAGGCGGGAGATGATGGGGTACGAGATCCCGTCATCGCCCGGGGCTGAGTTGCGACTGGCTTTGTGTGCATCTCTTAGTTCCCTCAGAGAAAGATAACGTCTGAGTTATCGGGTTTCGGCTGCCCTTTCTCTGATGTGAGCAAGTCTGTCTGGTTGTAGGCGTTCTTGTTTGCCCTCAGTTCGGCTGGCAGACTGTCGCTGCTCGTTCTCGCAGAGAACTCTTGCGCCAGTCTGTTGGCCTCTGCCTGGGGGTCGTGGTGCGTGCATCTCGGGGCTGAGCGGCTGGTGGCTCGCTTGACCCGTTGCCATAGCTCTGAGAGGGTGGTACGGTGATCGCAAGCCACACCATTCCAGCCACTTTTCCTGCCTCACTCTGCTGGCAGTTTCCTTGGCATCCCTCTCCGCCTCTCTTATGAGGGCTAGGTTGTCGGGGGTTCTTTGCCTTCGGAAATGTTTTCGGCACATGTTTACCTGTGGTTGACCTCCCTAATCTCGTCATTGAAGTACCAGGCGTCCTTGTGACTCCTGGACCCAGGCCGAGTTTTGGGTATGGTCAGTGAGGCTGCCTCATCAATGGCATTTACAAGTCTGGCTTGTAGCACTTCCACATTTTCCCTCTGTGTGGGTTCATTGCTTCTCAGACAGCGGGCCAAGGCGCTCTGGAACGCCTGCCAGTTGGCCTTGTCTGTTTTCCATCTTGGATTCGGTCGTGGTATTTTCGGCTGGGCCACTATCCATGAGGGTTGTTATAGTGCCATAATGGTCACTAGTGACGGTCTCATCGACACGCCAGCCAATCCTCTCCACCAGAGTCGCAGTGGCCAGGGTGAGGTCTAGGACCCCTCCTCTCACATGCGTTTGGCTCCTGGCTGTTGAGGAGAGCAATCTCGGGGAATGTCTCGAGCACGTTGGCTATGTGACGGCCAGCCGCATCCGGTACCCTGCAGGGAGCCAGGATGGGGTGGTGTGCATTGAAGTCGGTCGTGTGCTGCGGAAGCACATACCTGGCTGATGTCTAAGCTACTACAGTGTGGCCTGCTGTACACGTTGTACAATTTCAGGGGTCCCCGGCCAGTTGAATCTCGACGGCAAGAGATTCAACATCTTCTCCACAGTGCGGTGCATCGGCTATTGCGGAGCAGGGAATTGTTGCCTTCACCAGGGTCATCAGGCCTCTTTTGCCATCGGAACGTGGCAGCGCGTAGACGTGATACCCTGAGAAGCGAACAGCTTCCGCTGATAATGTCTCCTGGAGCATGACGATGTCAATGCTCCTTGATCGCACTATTGCGTGGAGGATGGCACTCCTTGAGGAGAAGCCACAGATGTTCCACTGCAGAATACTTAGATTGCGGTCATGATGTTACTAATTGATAGTTACATCAGAGACATCGTCACATTCGGGTTGACGGTCGGAGTCTGACAACTCCATTGTGAGATCCTCACTGCTTGAGGACTCTCTTTCGGCTGTCAGGCTATCCCTGGATCCACTGGGGGGTGGAGAGCCTTTGGTAGCTCTGACTTTTCGTTTTTGGCTTTTTCTCGGGCCAGGCTGTTTCTGTGCATTGGCTGGCCTTGCCTGGGCAGGCTCAGCTTCTTCTGATTCGGCTTGTGGCACTGAATCAGCCTGGTTAGGCTCTGCCTGTGAGGGCATAGCCTGGCTAGGCTCTGCCTGTGAGGGCATAGCCTGGCTTGGAGAGGGGAGGGGAGTCTCGACCTGGGCTGAGGGAGAGGATTGGGCTGATTTGGCCTTCTCCATCTTCCTTCCCTTTATGCTTTTCACGGTTTGTTTAAGAGTCGTCATGGCAACACTGACTGCCTTATCCGCCTCTTCCTCGGTCCTGGACAGGGATACTGCCACTGCTGTGACCACAGCAGTGATCAGGATCGACATGTCCCCCTCGTCGAAGAACATGTCTTCTGGGTCTGGGGGGGACCGTGTGGTGCTGTTGGAACCTTTCTTCCTTTGGTTCCTCTGCACTTGCTTCACTTGGGGGAACTCCTGATTGTCGGAGATCTCCGGTTTCGGCTGGGGGGCAGCTTCCTTCCTCTTAGGAGGTCGGGAAGCCTTTTCGCTTTTGTTCCTCCCCCAGACGTAGGTGCCTGGGGGGCAGGAACAAAGTCTGGTCGCTTCTTAGCAACCTCTTGCCGTTTGAGGGCCGCCTCTTTCCTGACAGAGCAAGCCAGGCTCCAGGCGTGATGCCTCTTGGCACAGTTAGGACATTTGGCTGTTGTGTCCTTCTTTTCTTCTTTATGTGCCTTGATGCACACCTCAGTATTGTGTGCCTTGCTACAGACACCACATTTTGGCTTGGCTGTACAGTTAGCCTGGTGGTGTCCGTACTTCTGGCACTTGAAACACCGAAGTGGTTCAGGCACATAAGTGCGTAGGTTGTAGGTACCCCAGTTACCCAGATCAAGGGTGGAGCTTGGGGTACCTTTCATGGTCACCAGGACTTGCCTGGTTGGAGTCTTCCCCTTCGACAATCGGGAAGCCTCCATGACCTGTGGGTGTGATGTTATCACCTCCACATCGTATGAGACTGAGAAGCCAAGTAGCACCATCTTGACTCTCTTCTCCTCGGGGTTCAGTGGCGAGAGGCTCACTTTCCTCCCATCTTTTAACTCCTTTGTCTCCTGCAGGAAACAAAGGGTGGCTTGATCTTTGGGCACGATGATCATGCCCTGATCTCGCGCAACCCGGATCGACAGCCGGATTTTGCGCTGGCTCTCCAATGCCCTTACCATTTGGTAGGCATTGTCGAAGCCTTCGGGTTTAACGGGGACCTTAAATTGCGGGAAACGCCTTTGGGGTCCAGACTCGCCATCAGAGTCGGACTCCGGCCTTGGGGCTTGCTCGTGGAGGCACCAGCTGTTTCGGCTGGTTCGGCTGGTGCTCCTGATTCAGTCAGTGGGGTCGTCTGAGGGGGGCTCAGAGACCTTCCTGGTCTGGGTGCTGGCCTGGAGGGGCCAGCACGAGAGTCCATCTGTTGGACAATCTGGTGGACAGACATGTTTGTACATGATTTGTTTGTCTTGTCCGCCATCTTGGCAGCAGGCATGACAGTGTCATCCTGCGCTCGGGGTTTTCTTTTGCCACCCGGAGGCACGTAAGGCTTCAGGGTGGCTGCCGTGGTCTGGGCCTTGCACGGGTCGTCAACAGTAAGGTCTGTCTGTGGGGGATTTTTATTTAGATTTTCCATGTACTTGGCAGTGGTTCATTCACTCACGCCCCCACCCACCACGGAGTCCAACAAGGGGAAGCTGAGTGCTAGAACCAATGTCTAACAGCAACAGGGGTGATGAGTGAATATACGCAGCCAATTAGCCGATTGCACTGGTACACACGGACGGTGTGGGTACCAACGGCAGCATGACTGCTTGACCCTAGCCTCCCGAGGGAGACCAGCCGATTGACCTGACCGGGCCTGGATCAGGCCGCCTGTCTTGCCAGAATAGAGGACCAAAGAGGCGTGTTGCTAGCCGCAGGGCGTACTCGTGCACGGCATCGCTCAACCTCCAGGACTCCCGTCTCCCAGCTCACAGGGTGCCACGCACGCAAACACGTGGTAGGTGTCAACCTCTGGGAGTATCCCAGAGGGGATGCCCTTCAACCTACAGGTCATCATTGCTGGGAACACTTCTGCTCCTCACTCAGTGAGGAAGGGAGCTCTTTCACTTTTTCCAGGCAGTTCCTCTCCGCTCCTCGGAGGGGACCTGTACCCTTTTTCAAGTGAATCCTCTTTTCTCTGAAAACGCCCAAAGGTTGTTTCACCTCATTGAGAAAAGAGGGGGGTCCCTGCACCTGTTCCTGTCAGTTCCTTCATCCCTCTGAAAACAGCCGGCCACAGACTGTTTCACCACAGTGAGGGAGAGAAATTAACATTTTTCCAGGAGGTTCCTATGGCAGGACGGTTTTTGAGGTGGAACCCTCTTCTCTCTGAAACATCCAAAGGATGTTTCACCTCAGTGAGAGAAGGGTGGGTTCTGTACCTGTTCCAGTAAGCTCCTTCGTCCCTCTGGAAACAGCCAACCACAGACTGTTTCCATCACAGTGAGGGAGAGGAGCTGACTTTTTTCCAGGCAGTTCTTTTGGCAGGGTGAGTTAACGTGAATCCCTCTTCTCTCTGAAACACCCAAAGTTTCACCTCAGTGAGGGTAGAGGGGACCTGTACCTGTTCCAGTAAGTTCCTTCATCCCTCTGAAATAGTCAACCACAGACTATTTCATCACAGTGAGGGAGAAAGACTAACTTTTATCCAGGTACTTCCTATCACGGGAACTTGATGTTCTGTCTAGCAGCTGCTATTAGACAGAACCTGGCTGAAGCCTGACAAGGGGCTCTACCTGCCTATCGCCCTATTCGAAAGAAAAAGAGTGGCAGTCATCAGATGGTCTGCCAGACCAATCCCTACAAAAGAATGGCAACTCTATGCACACCCTAAGGCAGGCCTTCTAAGGCCCCCCAGAACACACCCTCCCCTGCGGGAGGTAAAGGTCTGCCCACGTCCGAGCACGCGCCCGAAGATGGGTCAGTTCACCAGAAGGTGACAGAGTCATCCTAATGCCGAAAATTCGCATAGGAAAGAGTAGGCTAGTAGGGCACGAAGCTACATGCAAGCACATAGCATCGTGGCATCAAACAATGGGGGGCGCGTCACCGTCCGGTAACGCGGAAGAGCCGAGGCCGAGATTGCATGGGACCGGGCGCGGTGCATCTCTTTAATATGCCCGTGCAAGAGGGCCCCATGATCGAGGGATCATGGCATCATGCTAACTCTCTGGCGTTGCTCGGCTCCACCCGCTGCGCCCCGTCCGCCACCCTTGCCGGAACCGATCATCCCCCCTCTCTGAATCGTCCAATCAAGGACCGATTCACCGCAGGGAGAGAGGGGAGGAGCCTGTTCATGTTGTCGCCTGAACTGCTTCATCCTCTTTTTATATATACCCTTACAGTGCGAATATCGCAGTTTCAGTTTTATTTACATTTTATGTATGTAGCAGTTTTATATCCATGATTATTCATTTTACAAATTTATTAAAGCTTTTGAAACAAGACAGTTGAGCCTATGCAGCATTAACCACTATCTTGCCTCTTGGGTCGTTGCCTTGAGGTCACTGGCGGCCCCAAGGTTGCTGACTGTGCTGTAGGTCTTAAGGAAGTGTATTTACAGGACCATTTAAAAGGGGCTGCCGAGCCTCCGGGAGAGTACAGTGGTAACCTGTCGGCCTCTCACCCGAGGGGTCGGCGGTTCGCGCCCCGCCCAGGCGCGAGAAGTTGCAACTGTCGGCTGGAGGTTACTGCTGTGGCTGGGCACCAAGGCGGGCAAGGACTCGGTTCAACCGAGCGAGTCGGCATTAGTCGACGCAGGCCGGGCTTCCCTCATGTCATAGCTCGGGCGAGGTTAAGCTTCGCACATCGGACTTATCCTTATCCTTAGGGGTTGCCGGGTGTGCTACCTGCGATATTAATTCTGTTTAATATACTAACCGAGCGAACGTAGGTGTTTCTCGCATTCTCGTATTTCATTTTATCCTGGATCCTGTTCTTTTAAGTTATTTACTGAAGAATGGATAACTGTTGAGTCCAGGAAAGAAAACGATGAATGAAAATGAACAATAAGTCGTAATGAACAAGTGGAATGGGCATAAACACAACATTATACAACGAGTTGGAAGAGCAACAGGAACCATGACAGGAAGGATTTGCTGCTGAATAATTGAAACTCTCCAGGTAAAGCATTGATTTCTTTATTTTGTTTAGCAGAACGGCAATGCACAGCTTTTGTTTAAGTCTCTTGATATAAAAAATAAAATCATTGCGCCATGTCCTTTCACATCCATTTAAAACACAGAGCTGTCACATTCATTTGCTTTCGTCTGATGAAGTGCAAAAAGGGCAGAATTAAACTAATATTCCGATATATGCAATGCTCATAACAGGAAATTAGAAAATACTGAAACAGGACAAGAATGCCAAAACACAAATATGCTTCTAGTACATGTACATTGATCCCAGAACAGCGAAATATAGCAAAATAATCAGTAAAAGCGACATCCACCGTTTGGACGCAGCAGAGCGCCACAAGAGGCCACGCAAGACGCCTGACTGGATCCCAAAGTCGAGTCTTCGCTGCAGTCGACGTCATCTTCTTTTCCGGCCATTTCTCCTCCTTGCTTTGCTCGCCAAGCAGCTCTGCACCGCCTGCACCACTGGCCGGATGCTGCGCGAGGAGCTAGCTTCCTCCTCCTCCTCTTCGTCGGTCGCAACTTCCCTTCGAACGTGGAAAGACCCTCCCGCTTTCATCAGATCCTGATGGAGAAAGGATTATTTGTATGTAATGTAGAATATATCTGTAATATGATATATATATATATATATATAATATAATATATATATATTATATATATATATATATATATATAGACACATATACATATATATATACATAAATATTACATGTATAAATATATACAT
>NC_051426.1:20160415-20165415 GCF_015228065.2 Penaeus monodon
AATCGGCGTTTTCTCACTGATCAAAAAAACCTAATCCACTCCGAACCATTTGCGCCGGCCCCCCGTCTCTCTGCATCAACAAAAGGCGGTAGGAGACGGCGTGCTATCCCTGAACAGTTCCAAAGAGGCCCCGAGCACCACGGGCGCCCAAAAACACCAGGGGGGAAAAAACCCCAAAGGGGCGAGGCGGGGCCCAAACGAAATAAACAAAAAAATTACGTCTTTCCTTATTTACAAAGTTTTTTTACCCGTACATTTTTCTATAGGCAAAATACAGGGGGACACCAGCATGTACACTGCACGATCAGCTTATAACAGGGCAACACAAAGTTTTTCGGGGTCAGTGGGTAGCAAAGGGATAGGGCGCCCGGGGCCAAGGGGAATTACGTGCCCCCAACCCTCTGGAAAAAAAAGAAAAGAGAAAAAATTTTTTTTTATGGTCCAACGAAAAATTTTATTAGGTGCAAGAACTACATCTTTTTACTTTCATAATAAAAAAAGTCGTGAATTATTTGCTCGGTGCCCATTCCTCGCGACTTCCCACTCTATAGAGAGGAGGGCCAATTTTGCCAATCTAGTTTGACTCATTTTGATCTAAGGAAAGTTTTAATAATTTTTACTTAAAAAAAGCTCCGTTCGCAGCTTGCGGGATCCCCAAACGTGGGGCAAATGCAAGTGAGATTGTAAGATTGGCAGGACTCTCCCAGAGCCCACTTCACAATCCTTTTTAACATTTTGAAGGACATTCCCAGTTTCTTGGGTCATCTTGAGTTATAGTTGGATCAATATGGAAACTATGCATGACCTCCGAAACCCTTTTTACTTCTTCAATGAGACTTTCAGCATAACTTCCCCGAAAAGTAAAAAAAAAATTTTTGGATCTACTTTTAATTCGGTCTTTTCGCTCATTAACAAGTGAGAGGTTGCATAAAGCCAAAGCGATGTATATCTCTTGGATGCCTGAATTTTTTCGACTTCGCTATAAACGATCCACGATTTCTTAAAGTTCTCTGAAAGTTTCCTGTTTCCCGTCAACCACCAATGGAAAACCCTCATTTTTCCCAAAAGCTTTCAAAATTATGGAAAAGGGCGACAACAGAAGCAGGACACTCCTTTTGAGGGCAAAAAGCACCCAAGACCTTTCAATTTCCCCATTTCCAAGTTTTTTAAAAAACCCCAAATCTTTCGACATCAAACCTTCTTCATGAAAAAACAGGGAAGGGCCCATTCAATTTTTTTAAAGACGAACCACGCCCAATGAGTTCGATTGTAATTTATATTTACCGGGAAGTGGCCATTTGCAGAGTAGTATAACACCGTGGGGAAACCATGTTTTAAACGCGTTTATGACCGTGTACCGGAATGACTTGGCAATAAAATTTTCAGCAGCATGAGGATATTCTTTCGGTTTTGTGATGCGACCCTTTTTGGGGAGTGTGGGGGGTACCGACTAAAGTTTGATTTTTGGGGGTGAAGAGATTGTCGCGAGTTTGATCGTGGGGAATTTTTTTGAAGTGTAAATTTATCGCCAATTCTGTGTTTGTACACCGGTTGTCTTTATTTTCCGCGGTTCTGTTTTTCCATCCCAGAGTTGGTGTGTTTAGGGGCAACCCCGGCATCATAAACTGACGAAACGCTCGCATTTCTGTGTTTTTTTTTCCTTTTTTCTTCTGACGCAAAACCCCCGCTTTGCTTTTGGGTTTCCATTGTACCTGTAATAATAAAAGAGCAATAAATTTAAAATGCTGCGTCCCAATATAGGAAGCAAGTAAATTCTAATTTAAAGGGAACCAAATATAACGCTATTTTTATATTATATTGATCATTGTCAAAATTAAATTGGTAACCTAGTAACATGAATAGCAAACTCTTGTTACTAGGTTACCAATTTAAATTTTTATAATGTGATCCAAGGGACAACAAATGACTGGATTAACTGGTAATGGTTGTGGACACTTTCAATTTGTTTCACACCTTGGTAAATATAATACAATAAATGGAATTGAACATTACAAATGCCTGTGCCTATGAGTTAACACTTAAAACCGTATTCTATAATGACAGGCTGTAGTTTGTGTTGTCACCCGTATCAATGGGGTGCGATTGGTAGGAGAACCAATCCCGTCGTTATGACAACAGCTGCACAGCGCGACTTTATTTTGGTATTAATACACCTGTTTAGTTGTAAAATTTAGAGATAACAGCTAAATTATGAATCGAAAGAGACCAATTATATCGCACTCTTCTCGCTCTACGGTTAGTCTATTGTTTCACGTTAATATTGTGGCAATGCATGTAGCGCCCTCTCGTGAATATATAGATAATAATTTAATACCACGCTGGCCTGAACAATTCATCGATGGCAGCACCATCTCTATGGTAAGCAATATCGCGTAGGCCTATCATACGGCCTGGGCCTCAGTTAAGAATAGAATACTACTTTTATACATCAAACTCACTATTTTTCATACTAGAACGATGTTTTAAATATAAACTAAAAGTTTTAGTCCCTAAAAGTAAAACGGTTGATTGAAATAAAATAATTTTAAAAAGTTTGTGACTTTTTCGGATACGAAACCGGGCAGGTTCGCATGCAACAGGTGACAGGTCATTAGAACTAGTGTCGTGAAGAATACTGCTTTATGTCTCAAAATCAATATTTGTACACAAAAGAATGTTTTTAAATATAAATTTGTTAAGTAAAACAGTGGATTAAAACAATATTTAAAAAATATATACTCACATAGGAATTTAACCCTCAGAAAACGTAATTTAAGCGAGCACACTATACCACTAGGCCATCAAGGAATTTGGAAAAAATTGTCTGTAATGTCTATAACTACCGTATGTTAATGAGAGTTTAACGAAAGTTTGGTGATAACCCCGGGTGATAATCATGTAGAAATCCTGCTTTATTCTGTTAATTTTCTGTTTTTGAGAAACATGAGCATCCATATTCGCTTCGTCACGATTAATTTCTCGGTGTTGTGGGTTCCGCGTTGTGGAACTATTTACGGTGTAAGGAATATTTTTGGATGGGGTCTGTCCCAAAAAGGAGTAATTTGGTCCATTTTGACAGATGGCTAGAAATTTCAACTTTAAATTCAGTAGAATACTAAAAAAGCAACAACAAATAAAATTTAGAAGTCTTTATAAAATGAAGATTTGTATGTTCGTGCTTCACTATATATAATTTCAATAGGTATCATGGAAATTTTCATTCATATGAAATTTTATGAAATTTTATGTGGGGTTACAAATTTTGTTAGGCCCTAGCTATGACCTATTTTGGGCAGAATCACAGTTTGTTTTAGCTTCAAAAGAGGGGTAAAGGGATGTTTTTTGTCATAATAGAATAGTATCCCAACCCTGCATGGTGTCTGGGGCGTTGCGGGGATTCGTGCTCTAGGCCTTGAATAAACTTTTTTTTTTCACGTAACTTGTTTGTTACAACTATGGAAGCACCTATCTTGCCTATGAATAATCAAGCGGGAAAAATTGTAAAAAAATATTGTTTATTCAAGGCCTGGAGAAATATTTCCTCCTGGTGTGGAATGATTATTGGTGATTATAGTTATGTCGAAGGCGATCTCGAATACTCTCGCTTAATAAGTTTTTTTTTTTGGTCAAAAAGTTGGCCACCTTAAATATCCCCAAATTCCCTTACAAGGGTGTCGAAAACCCGTCTGACCCGTCACCCGGGTTTAAAAGGGCCCCAAAAAAATATTGTGCTTGGGTTTACATAGTGTCAGAAACAAAGGTAGGGGGTCAAAAATTTTTTTGGGAAATTTTTTTTTTTTTCAATTGTGCCAAGGGGCCTAAATCAGCTTTAGGCAGGTTTGGGGGCCCCCCAAAGGGTTTTGGCAGGGTTAGGGCCCACAAAACGGGTTTTTTTGGAGGGTTGGGGCCAAAAAAAGGGTTTTTGGCAGGGTTTAGGGCCCAACTAACTTACACTTCTTCTATGCCACTGGGCTTTGGATTAAATTTGGGATGATTTGAAGATTTATCACGGGCCCCCAAAGACCCACAGTTAAGATCGACAATTTAACGACAAAAAAACCCAAAAATTATACTAACAGTTTTATAGCATAGTTGGAGGACGCCCACCCCCCAAAGGAGTGGCTTACAAACTAAATACGTAGGCCCCCGCCTATTATCACTGCCTTGCGCCCACCCTTTTTTAGATTAGGCGGATATTGGGCCTACCACTCACTAACAATCGTACAGTATATTCGTGAAAAAACGTTTCGATTTTTAGTCCAACAGAAGTAATACCTGTCAGGCGCCAGCCGAATGAGGATACTCTCCATTTTTTCCGTGAACTGGTAGCTGCAAAAACACATGGGGGGAAAGCATTGCCTTCCCGCCGTCACCCTTTCATCACCATACCAGATGGCGACCGGGGGCCCGGGTGAGAATAAAGGTGACCTATGGGAAAAAGACCAACGAGGAATTTCCCCCGTCGCCACACACAAAAATTTTTATAAGTATATAGCCCAAAACCGAATGAGAGATAAAAAGTGTAAAAATGGGTATCAGGCCGTTTTTTATATACCCTATTCGTTCTTTAATACATTTGATCAAGAAAATTTTAAAAATTCATAAGCCCCGTACGTTTTGGCCCCCCCCAGGGAAGGGGCGCCCGGGGCTTTCCCCCCGCTCCCCCCCCATTAATACGCCACTGTATCAGCCGAAGGCCCAAACACGGGGGTTTCACAGGAGCAGACCAAAAACCGCGTTCTTTGGTTTTTCCTCGGTCCTCCCCCTCAAGCGCTGCGTCATGTTTGCCAGGGCCCTTTATGTTTAAAACATGCCCCGGGCATCCCTTTTAGTTAAAACATGTTTCGCAAGAGAAAGACCCACTGGGTAGCAAATATATTTAAAGTGAGAAGAAATTTAAAACACAGAAGGCAAGCAACCCAAAAAAACGTGAGAAAATAGAGAAAATTTTTCATATTTCGTGTTAGAGAAATAGCCCCAATTTCTTTTAAAAAATTTAA
>NC_051426.1:20167915-20195415 GCF_015228065.2 Penaeus monodon
AAGGCGGTGACAAAAAGCGGCTAAGTCACTTCCCCTAATATCAACAAGCTATTCCCACCGCTACAAACAACAGAGTTGCCATCTACTTACCCTCGCGTTCTTCCAAGTAATTGTAAGCGAATCAAAGAGTAGCAGCGTTTAAAAGAGTAGCGAGAAGTAAATCTCCTGTCCCCGATACCATCCCGCCAAGATTGCTGGGGGAAATTTCGCTCCCGAGCTCGCCACCCTTCTGGGCGACATCATTAATAGCTCCCATTCCATGCAAATAATTATGCTAAGGAATTTTGGGAAAGGATTTACCCTCAAATTACATCATCGCCAATTTGGAAAAACCCTTTCTTTTAAAACAAACGTAGACAAGCGACTGGAGGAGACCTCCGTCGCTTGTCCGTGTTTCGATACGGAAAGTATTTGAACTCATCGATCACACCACCTTAACAAGGAAATGATTTCCCTGGGATTTCACGAGGGGTGGTGAAAAAGGATCTCCTCCTTCATCGACTTCCGCTCCCCGAGGACTCCGCAAATAACCAAACTTCGTATGAGATTGAACTTCACTGTCCCTCAAAAAACGGTCCTCAGACCATTATTGTTTCGATAATGGCAAATGAGGATAGTATTCCGCAGTAAGATCTACAAATACATACTGTAGACGACATGACACTTGCATTCGCACGCAAACCAGGACAAGGGAAGATCTTTTTACAAGGCGCCCTCAAACAAGGTCAGAATGGACTTCACTGAAAAAAATGTAGTCATCACTAAGAATGGAAGATAAATTATAAACTAAATTCAATAAATTAACCGACTTTTAACACGTGCTTCTAAAGGTGAATATGCTAAGAGTAGTGATAAGTGAAGACCTAAAGTGGTTCAGCAACATCAAAACAGGATCTCAAAGTGCCATCAGAATTTAATTCCTTCGGTGCATCCCAGGATGACCTACTCCGCATATGGACGACCTTCATTCGACCAATTGTGAATATGCAGCGCGACCCCGGGGCATCCCCCACTAACTTGGAAAAAAATTAAAGCCTCCAGAAAAAAACATTGCGCATCACAGTTCGATCAAATTACACCTCATACTGATACGCAAATCATCTGCAAATATCCTTCTTAGAATACAGGAGAAAATTCTAAACACACATACACACACATACACACACACACACACACACACACACATATATATAATATATATATATATATATATATATATATATATATATATATACATATATATAAATAAATAAATATATATATAAAATATATATATATATAATATTTTATATATATATATATATATGTATGTATAAGCGCACGCGCACACACACACACACACACACACACACACACACACACACACACACACACACACACACACACACACACACAAAACACACACACACACCACACACACACAAACAAACAAACAACACACACACACACACACACACACACACACAAAACACAAAAACATACACATACACACATACACAACGCGGCACAACACACACCAACACACACACACAACACACACACACACACACACACCACACACAACACACCACACCACATATATATGATAAATATATATATATATATAATATATATATATATAATATATATTTAAAATCAATGCAAGTGCACACACCAATTGCCGCATGCGAGTGCGGGGGTGCATCCATGCACACACCATCGCCTGCGGCGTATGTGAGCACGCGCGCTGATTTAAATAATTTTAGGTAAACGAACCTAGATACGATGAAGTTCCTTGGGCAAGGAACTCACCTCGTTTGCTATTTAGCCACTAGGTGCGCAAGCAGCCCAAGTCAGTGCTGGTCCAAAACCGATAAGTAAGAGAATATACCTAAAAGGTAACAACGGCACTCTCGTGGAAAGGAAACTGGAACCCTCCACGTACTAACTCCAAGATCATCGCAAATGAAAAACTCCAGGTTAAGTATCATCAAGAAAAAATGATGTATGATGCATATGCAGTGTATCTGTGTGTGGATATATATTATATATATATATAATAATATAATATATATATATAAATATATATATATATATATATAGGGTTTCGCCATAGGTACAGACATCCCCAAAAGCTCTTGATCGAGTTAATGGTCCTGCTGCCAGACAATCTGTCTACTGATTCTTGGTCTGACAGTCCAGAGATATGGACTACGCTACCAAGGTATGCAAAGCTCTCGTGACCTCAATGTCTCACCAAGCATGGATCGTAAAGGTTTCCCTAACAGACCCGAAAG
Organism: Penaeus monodon; assembly: GCF_015228065.2. Taxonomy (NCBI): domain Eukaryota; kingdom Metazoa; phylum Arthropoda; class Malacostraca; order Decapoda; family Penaeidae; genus Penaeus; species Penaeus monodon. Next base: position 20,170,192 of record NC_051426.1, read on the forward strand.
TCCAAAATTGGTCTTGGTCCAGGAGACCTCTAGCCCAAGGGCTTTACCTCATTGCTAAATGCATCAAAAATTGCCCAGTGTTTCCCAGAGACTTGAATACGATAGAACATTAGTAAAGGTCGAGACTTCATATTTCCAGTGTTACTCTACCTGTCTTTGATAGTACTCTGCCCATTATCAGTCATGCTGTTTTTTGAAAAGTTTGGTGCAAGGACACAGACTTGCCTCACCCCTGAATAAACAGGGGAAAAGTTTGACAGGCCCCACAACACTTTACAGAATTTTCAATACCGGTATCAATCACAAATAACGGTATGCTCATGTTTGAGCAGCCGTGGCCCTCTCCACCTTCCTTCGCCACTAAACTCGATCTTACGCTTTTTTTTCCCACTTGTACCATCGACAGCCCGCAAATATCTTTGATATTGTCGCTCAGTCTGTCTTCGGTTTGCCTCTTCCTCTTTTCCTATCCCCATCCCTGTCAGCAAGTTTTCCAATACTTTTATTTTCTCTTTACATGACCAATAAATTTAATTTCCTCCTGTTCAAGATGTCCAACAGCCGGTCTTTACAATTTTCTCAGAACTTCACATTCGTCTTCTTCTCTGTCCAGTAATACGCAGTACTGGGTCTGTAACCCCACATTTAAAAAACTATTGATCTTTTTCTTGTCTATCACTTCAGCCCCCAAAACACTCAGAACATATGATGCAATTGGGAAAACTAGTGAGTTCAAAAACCCTCAGCTTTGTCCGTAAGGTAATGCTTCGGTCTTTCCAGATATTATTGAGAGCAATTGTGGCATTTTTGGCAATGGTAATTCTTCTTTTTATCTCCGGTGAATCATCATATGTATTAGTTAAAAACAGCTCCAAGATAAGTGAACTCTTTCACTTTTTCCACAATCATTCCATTGATTGTAACATGTTCATCATTGTTCATTCCCGGTTTATCTTGAATCTTCATGATCTTAGTTTTTTGGCTTTAAAGAAACAAGCCAGCCTTTTCGCTTGCTTCTCTAATTTTATCTAGTAGTTGTTGTAGTTCAGGATACTGCTGGCAATCAAAACTATATCATCGGCGTACCTCAGATTTGATTTTTTGTATCCTCAACATCTACAGTACCTTCAAAATTCTCTAGAGCACCTCTCATAATTGTTTCAAAATATATATTAAAGAGGTGCGGAGACAGAAGCAACCCTGTCGCATCCTTGTTTGACTTTGAACCCTTCTGTTAACCCATAAGTGGTTCTTACAGCTGCTTGTTGGGTTTGGTCATACATGGCTTTTATTAGTTGGATGATGTGTTTGGAAACTTCATATGTTTATGTTTTTCCAAAAGGATATCGTGATCAACAGTATCAAAAGCTTTTACATAATCGATGAAACACAGGTATAGGTCTTTTTGATGTTCGTTTTTTTCTATGATCAATTTTTAAAATTTTGAAATCTGGTTTCTGGTACTTTTCCAGGGCGAAAACCTGGGTTGTTCATCTGCAATTTCCTCTTTAACTTCAAAACCTCATTCTTCAGCAATAATTTTCAACAAAAGTTTTCTGCGGTGACTTATTAATGCAATTGTCCTATTATTGTTGCATTGGAGTGCGTCACCTTTTTAGGTATGGGAGTAAAGATGATTTACCCAGTCTTCTGGGGCCCTTTTCTTTCATTCCATATTTTTGTACAGAGTTTGTAGAAGTATCAAACTTTCGCCAGCATCTTAATTAGTTTGCTGTTATTTCATCTATTCCGGGGCTCTTGTTATTCTTTTCTTCTTTATGGCTTTTATAACTTCGTCTAGCAGTGGCGGTGGTTCATCTTCGTTGTCATTGAGTGTAATTAATGTTTTTGTTAGATCTTTTTTCTTTTTGTATAGGTTGGAACAATATTGATTCCATCTATCTTTGACTTCTTTTTCCCTCACATAAAACAAGTCCATCTTCAGTTTGATAGTGTCCATTGTAGGTTTAAAATTTTTGTGTGATGTTTCGTACCCTTGGTAGAGTTCTTAGTTGTCTTATTGATAGAACAGTTTTCAATTCTCTGGTAATGTTCATTTAAATATTTTTCCTTATCTTGTGCAATAATCTTTGAATTTTTGTATTTTGTTTTTTGTAAATTGGATTATTTCTATTAGGCCCAAAAAACCGCTTCTTGAGGTCGATGTAGGTTGCATGCAACCACAACTAAACTCAACGGCGTTCCACAATTACTCAAAATGCTAGGAAAAGTCTATTGTGGACTTGGCAGGAGGAATCCCGAATGGTCTGATCCCTGGTGCCTTAGCAGGTGGTCGTGATCATTTCAGAAGAATGTGGGCTCAGTATGCCTGGCATATGAGCAGTGTAGTTTTACAGTCCCCAACGATCCCCTTTCCAAATTTTAGAGAGGGGTGACTATGCCCTCAACAGGTCAGGGGGAAATGGAACCAGACTGCCAGATGGCAAGCCCTGAGCATAGATTCACCCCAGCCTTTAGCAGTTCACCAGGGATATCACATAGTGCTGCGGCTTTTTCACTCTTCAGCTTGGAAATCGCCATCTTAACCTGAGTCGGGGAGGAGGTTTCCCCGCTGGGGGTGGGTCTGGCTCAGGTATTGTAATACCATTTGCATCCAAACCAACTGTTGGAGGGTCTACCTGGTACAATGCTCAAAAAACTCGTTCACGAACCCCAACATGATCTGAGATGATCTGTCCATTCAATGAGCAGACTGCAGTAATCTGTGAGGAGGGCTTAGAGTTTTGGTTTTTTCAGGGGTTTTGGGAGGCAGGGTAAAGGTCATTTACCAAAAAATGGCCTTCAACCTCCTCAGCAAGATTCCTGATGAACTGTTCCTTGTCCTTTTTCAGCAATGTCTGAGCCCTATGCACCTGATTGCCATTAGCCCAAACCATGCGGCACACTTCAGTGGCCTCCAATGTCTCCAGGGAGATAAAAATATTGCCTTTCCTTCGAGTGTTTTGTGCTTGAAGGACTCCCACAAAAGCAACTGGTCCATTAGGTTTTCAAGATATGTGAATCGATGAGAGACTGCTGTGGCGAAAACCCAAAGGTCACACTCCTCCCTCAATCTGTCAAGTGAAATACCCTAGAGTGGCCACTGGAGGGACAATGAGTTTGAAGTGGACCCGCAGGGTAGCCACTATCGCCTATGATCAGTGCCACAGAACTTGGGACTCAGGTAAACCCTGCAATTCTGAAGGATCCTCCCTCGAGTGCTGACAAGGATGTGATCGATCTTTTTGGCCACAATACCATATTGCTATACCATGTCCAGTGTGCGTGTTGTAGCACTGAACCAGGGGCCAGAAATCCTCAATATCTGGGACCTAGCAAAGGGCCTGGAGAAGGAGGCTGTTTTAGCTGGGTTGGATTAGCTCCCAAGCCATGGGAGCCGACAGACATCTCGTAGCCAGCTTGATCAAAACCTGGATGATGCACTGTTGCCCAAACAAGGCGAATGTCTCCCTGGGACAGTTGTCTGCCATGGATGTGAATTGGCATAGAATTATCCTCCTGATGTTTGCAAACATCAGGAGGAGTGCACACAGCAATAAGAGACATAAAGCCAAAAGCATACTTAAGCCCACACTTCCAAAAATACATTCATAAACCCGGGTTTTACCTCAACTACCGAGGGTTGAAGTTGGGGGAGATGGCTATGGCTATTTCCTGGAGATGATGACCATCGTCACTGCCTGCCCAGTATTGGTGTACCATGGGGTTTCCCCAGATAGCTCGCCTGGGGTTAAGCCTTGCGCAGTCACTCCAGGTGGATGCCACCTCTGCCACCCCCCCCAACACTGTTCCAAATAAAGGGAGTCGGCAGGCTGTGGAGCCCCAAAATACTCCTGTGGGGTTCCCCTTTGGGGTTTGCCCCACAGGCCTCATATTGGGTTGGTGCCTGCCAGGGTGCAGGTGGGACAAGTCCCTCTCATCCCTTCCTGCACCCCAAAAATTGCCCTCTCAATGGGACCCCCAGCCCGCCTCCCTTCCTGGTCGGAGGGACAGCATCCCTCCCCCAAGTTATCTGGAGGGAGGAGGGCGGCAATGCCGACCTCCCCTAAGCCGCCCATTAACCCCAGGGTGGATGAGGGGGAGGACTTTCTATAGAGCCAGGGCATGTTCACACATGGTGGGCCATGGCTCTGTACCTCTGGGGCCTCCTGCTGCATCGAGATCCCCACAGTTTATCCCACATTCCAGGGTGGCCACAAGGAGGCACTGCAGAAAGTATCAATGACAGAGAGGCGTGCACTGGCCCGGGAGACATATGCAGAGTTGCTCCTTTTTCGCATATAGCCCGCGGCAGCAGCTGCAAGCATAGAAGACATGCAAGCACTTAGCCCCATGTGGTTACCACACGATTGCTTCACATCACCTTGAGCAAGAAGCACCCATCCATGTGTGTGTGTGTGTGTGTATGTGTGTGTGTGTGTGTGTGTGTGTGTGTGTGATAAGGAGGGGGTGTGTGTGTGTGTGAGAATTTCAATATAACATGTATATATACCATAAATACATATATAAACCCACACATATATATGTATATATTTTCATATATACATACATACATATAATGCATATATATTAAAAAATATGTACATATATATGCATATATATTAAAAAATATGTAATATATATGCATATATATATACACATACCTATATAGTATACACACATATATCCATATAATACATATATATGCATATACACACGCACACCCCCACACACACACACACACATATATATATGTATATATATGCTTATATATACACATATATATAAAATACAATGTATGTATGTATATGTGTGTATATATACATTTATATAGATATATATGTAAATATATATCTATATAAATAAATTTGCCAGTCCTACTCCCCCCAGAATAACCACCAGAAGTGAAGCAATTGGAATTGCTGGGTAAGGCTTAGTGCCCTCTCACCCAGCAAATGAGGCAGGCTGGGGTCCCATTGAGAGGGCGACTGTTGGGGTGCAGAATGGGAACAGGAGTTACTCATCTTGCCTGCCTCCCTGACAGCCGCCTACCCCTTGTGAAGTCTGGCACCCACTTTATATGTGGCAACATCAGCAGGGGGGACAGAGGTGGTTTCGAAGCTTAACCCCAGGAGCTTGGAACACCAATCATGCTATCAGGGGGAAATGAAGTGGTGTGAGTTAAAAAGACTGACTCTTGGAGAAGACCTGACAGTGGGACGACCCTTTTACTGGTTTAGGCTGTAGCGATGGTCACCTTCCCAGTTTACTTCAGCCATCAGTAGTTTTGGTAACACCAGTTGACAAGCACATTATGGCATTTAGACTGAAGCATGCTTTGGTTGTCTCTTATGCTGTTTTTTGCCAAACTCGCATCTCTGGCAGACAAATGTTCCTGGCAAGACATGCACACATACTGGGTGACTCAGTGCGGTATCCCGCTGCATTCAGCAATGAGGCAAAACCCTTGGCTTAGAGGTATCCTGGACCAAGACCAAAATCCATGATTCAAGGGTCTGTTAGGGACACTGTTCAGTCGATACATGCTTGTATTGAAGTTTCATAGAGTTTACATACCTTGGGAGTGTAGTCCATGTCTCTGGGACAACCTAATAGGTCATGGCTTGGGCAGCTTGACCCCGACCCGTCGTGACGAGCTAGAGATGGGCCAGGGCCTGCCTAGAGACTCGCCCTGAGAGACACCCGTGGCTGGAAGCGAAGGGTGGATGCGACGATGCGCCCCGATGATATATAGATATATATAGAATATAGGCAGTATATATTTATACATGCACATATATGCGGGTTTATTTTATACCTATATAATATATATATATATATTATATATATATATATATATATATATAAAATATATATATATATATATAATATATATATATGCATGTATATATTTATACATACTATATATATGTTTATACATATATGTATATACTTATACATATTTTTCCCCATTTTTATACATATATATTTCCATTTATACACAACGTATATTTATATTTATACACACACACACACACACACACACACACACACACACACACACACATACATATATATATATATATATATATATATTATATAATAAGAATATATATGTATTTCCATTTATACATATATGTATCCATTTATATTATACAATATGTATATATTATTTTCATTCATAAAATTTTATATATATATATGTATATATATATATATGTATATAATATATATATATATATATATATATATATATATATATATATATATATATATATGATATATATATGAAAAGGAAATCAGCCACAGTAAGAAATAAAAATGAATAGTGATGTATATATGTAATATTTATCCCTACGTATATATATATATATATATATAATATATATATATTTTATATATATATATAATATATATACATATACAGCCACAGTGATGAAGAAATAGAGAGCTTCTATGAAGATTTTTCATTTAGCCAGCGAGAGAGTAAAATCCATTTCACAATAAAAATGGGAGTTTTTAATGAAAAAAATAGGTAAAAAGACAGTAGGAGAAACTCCCAAATAGGGAATCACGGAATAGGTACTAGGAATGAGAGGGACAAATGCTAGTTGTTTTTGTGGAGGCTCGATCACTCAAAATCATGAATACATTCTTCGAAAACAGACTAGAGCGGAAGTGGATTTGGAAGTCGCCATCTGACATCAAAAACAAAATTTGGACTTCATAATTTTCAAATAGGCGCGATATAGTAAAAAATGTGCAAGTTATTAATAAAAGTAAATGTTGGCAGCGACCATAGAATGGTCAGAGGCCAAATTAAATTACACCTCAGGAGGGAAAGGTGTAAATCATAAGAAACGCACCCAAAATTTTAGCTAACTTGAAGCCCAGAGCGACAGATTTTAACCTTAAAATCCAAACAGTATTCATTTCTACCGACGAAGATCTAACATTGACCAAATCAACAAAACAGTTCAATGACATAATAAAGGACTCTGCACTTGAAGTAGGCGGTAAGAACGTCAAGAAAAGCTCCAGCAAGTTCTCAGTAGAAACTGAAGAGCTTATGAAAAACGTAGGATCATGAAAATATCGTCAATCAGGGACAAGATAAAATTTAGCCGAACTAACAAAGACTATAAATAAAAAGAAAAGGGAAGATGTACGGAAATTAAATACTCAAATAATAAATGAAACAGTGATATCAGGTACTAGCATGAAAACAGTTAAAAGGAGACTGGGTATAGGGAGAAATCAATTGTATGCAATAAAAAAAACCAGATGGAGAAGAAAACATACAATAAGAATGAAATCATAAGAATAGTGGAGGACTTTTTCAGGGATCTATACAACTCAAAAGAACAGCCATGGATAGAAGCGAAGCGGTAACTAGAGACGTACCTAATATCACAAAAAGAAGAAATAAAAAAAAGCGCTTAAAGGCATGAAGAGAGGGAAAACATCGGGGGAAGATGGAATTAGTATAGACCTTATAATAGATGTAGGAGAAATTGCAACAGTCAAACTAGCCAACCTTTTTAACAAATGCCTTATCAACGGGAAAAAAATCCCAAAACCTGGAAAAATGCAACAGTTATTTGATACATAAAAAGGGGACAGAAAGGATTAAAAAAAAATACCGACCAATAAGCCTCCTTTCAGCTACTTTCAAAATCATCACAACTCGCATCTTTGACCGTCTGGATTCCAACCAGCCTAGAGAAAAAAGCAGGCTTCGCAGTGGATTCTCAACAACAGACCACATCCACACGCTCACCCAAATAAAGGAAAAAATAAACGAATATAGGAAACCACTGTGTATGGCATTCATCGATTTCGAAAAGGCATTCGACTCTGTAGAGACACCAGCAGTACTAGAAGCTATCGAAAAAAGGGGGTAGAGGAGGTATATTGTAAAATACTGGAAGATATATACAAAGATGGACAGCAAACCCTCAAGCTCCACTCCGAAACCCACAAAATACCAATTAAAAAAGGTGTTAGACAGGGCGATACCATCTCACCAAAAAATGTTTACAGCTTGTCTTGAGGAAATATTCAAAAAGCTAGAGTGGAATGGAAAGGGGATCAAAATAATAGACGAATACCTAAAAAATCTAAGATTTGCAGATGATATTGTTCTCTTCAGTGAATCTGCAAATGAAATGCAGCAACTATTAAATGATCTAAATAGAGAAAGTCTGAAAATCGGACTTCGGATGAACAAGAACATGACTAAGATCATGTTCAAAAGTAGAGTTCAGTTCGAACGATAAAAAGTACAAGGCGAAGTACTAGAGGTAGTGGACAAGTATAATACCTAGGACAACTCGTACAGACAAACACATCTAGCGAAGAGGAAATTAAGCGACCCCATCAGTCTAGGCTGGAGCGCCTTGGCAGACACAGTAGCATACTAAGAGGTTCCTTGCCATTATGGGTTTAAAAAGAAAAGTCTTAACCAATGTGGCCTACCAGTTATGACCCATGGATCAGAAACATGGACTACAACCAAATTACTGGAGAGGAAACTAAAAAGTGCCCAGAGAGGATGGAAAGACTGATGCTGGGAATTAGCCTAAGAGATAGGTTGAGGGCGACGTGGATCAGGGAACAGATAAAAATAGAAGATATACTTGCGAGCATCAAAAAAAAAAAGTGGCAATGGGCAGGTCATATACATCGGAGACAAAGAATGGACAAAGAATGTAACAGATGGGTTATAGATAATACAAAGAGACCAAGGGCCAGACCAATGACAAGATGGCGCGACGAAATAACGAAATTTGGGGCCGAGACTGGAAACAAAAAACACAAGACAAAGTTGGAAAACATTTGGGGGAGGCCCACGTCCTGCAGGGGACTGACCCAGGCTGATGGAGATGATGATGATGATATATATATATATATATATATATATATATATATATATATATATATATATATATATATATATATATATATATGTATGTATGTATGTATATATATATATATATTATTTATTTATTTATTTTTTTATTTATTTTTTTATACATGTTGCCCAAATAGTACAACGAAGGGAAGTACAAGAATACACATGAATATGCCGAAGGCCTTTTTGCATTTAATGCTTCATCAGGGTATATAAGAAATAGAGATACATAGAAGTATATATACATGTACCATCTTCCTCGTCGTGGGGGCAGGCCTTGTTTTATGATGGAGGCCTGGACCACTTAGGGAGATGGCATCTCCTCTTTTGTGGTGAAAATGTAGGGGGGAGTGCACTGAATTTAATACATCGAGGAGGTCTTGAAGGTTTTTCCTGTTCGGCACTACAGCGAGGATGTCATCTACATAGCGAAGCAAGACTACATTATCCCCCTATGATGTTCCGGTAGCGGTACAACCCCGAGGGGTTTTTATAAACAGCTGTGCAAGGATGCTGAAAAAAGTGAGCCCATCACAAGAAACACAGAATTATCATCCCATACTAGTAGCTGACAGAACACCTGGAGGCCTTGTTGGGCCGCACAATGATGATAGCTACCACTTCGGGCAAGAAGATCGGAGACATCGTAAGAAAAAGGGTAAACCCAAAAAACAGACCTCTTAGCCAGGTTGCAGCATCCCTTGCGGGGCTGCGAAAGGGATACATAGGTGAGACAGGACTGGCCTCCACGAACGACATGAAAAGGAAAAGCGCCCTCGACACCGCGGCCTTCCTAAATGGTCCCGGGCCCATAAAAACAAGGCCTGCTCCCCCGAAAAAGGGAAGATGCTTATATTTATTATATAAATATATATATATGGGAATTTTATAAAAATTAAATATATATAATATATATAATTAATGTATGCAAATAAATATATATATAGTATATTAAAATATAAATAAATAATATATAATATTTTAAATATAAAATAATTATAATCTTTTGAAATAATAATTTTAATATATATTATATAAATATAATATAAAATAATACATATATAATTAATTTTAAAATTTTTTTTTTTTTAAAGATATAATAAAATATATATAAAATATATATTTAGTATGATTTTTAACAATATATAAATTAAATAATATAATAAAATATATAATAATATATATATAATTATTAAACATATATACATAATACATTTATATTATATACATATATATATAAAATATATAATATATATAATATTTTATATATAATATAAATTTATAATATTAATATTTTAGCCCACCTTTGGCCAGACGACTCGGGGCTCCACGTTTGGCCAGACGACTATATTAATAGATATGTATGCATATATTATTTACCCCCACACACCCACACACACACAAAACAAATATTAAAACATAATTAACATAATAATATTATATATATAATTTTTAATATAATATATTTTTTATATACATATATATATATATATATAATAATATATAATAAAATTATTATTATATGTATGATATTAAATAAAAAATATATATTAATATATATATAATATATATATAATATTAAATATACTATAACATCATATTAAATATAATATATATATTAAAAAAATAAATTTTTAATATAATATATAATTTACAACACACACACACACACACACATATATAACTATACAACACACACACACATACACAAAACACACCCCACCACACACACACACACACACACACACACACACACACACATATATATATATATATATATATATAATATAATTGTGTTGGTGTGTGTTTTGGGTTGTGTATCATCAATAACGGTATGCCATTTTTGGCACCCGGGACCTCTCCCCCATCTTCGCCATAAACTCAATCTTCGCTTTTCTTTCCATTTATACCATGACACCCCGCAAATATCTTGATAGTCGCTAGTCTTGTCTTGGTTTCCCTCTTCCTTTTTCCCTATCCCCCACCCCTGTCAGCAAGTTTTTTCAAAATTTACTTCTCATTCAGCCCAATAAACTTTAATTTCCTCTTGTTCAAGATGCCCAAAAGTGGGTTTTTAAAATTTTTTTTTCTCAGCACTTCATCATTCGTTTCTTCTCGCCCCAGCTAATACGCATACTCGTCGAGGTGGGGTAAGTATATGTATTTTAAAAACAAAAATTATATATAATATATAATATATAATATTAATATATGTATATGTATAGTTATATATTATTATATATATATATATATTATATATTATATACAATATATTATAAATTATTATATATATATTTAAAAATTTAAATATGTATGTATATGATATAGTAATGCATCATATCATCTATCTATTTCTTTATCATTATATTTTTTAATATATATATATATATATATATTTTATTTTAAATATATATGTATTATATTTATAATAGGAATTCAGTATTTTTTTTTTTTTGTTTTTGTTTTTCTTATTTTTCTTTGCCCGTCTCTTGACTAACCCTGGGCGTCGTGAAAGAGGATTTGAAAATCTAAAAATGAAAATTTATGTTAGATGCTTTTGATTTATACAGTAAGCTGTCGAAGTGGTAAATCGTCATTTCCCCCCCCCTTTAAAAAAGAGTCAGAACATGGGAAGAATAATTTTTAAAAAGTAAATATACAAAAAAAAAAAACAGAGCAGTGAGCGCTACAGTAAGCCCCACAGGTTTTCTCTCCACTGTTGCTCCCCCCCCACATGTAGAGATGTTTCCTGGAAACCGCCCTTAACCCCAAGCCGTTAGGATATGTTACCTGCTGTAATTTTGGATACCCCGGGCCCCTCTCGCGTTTCTGTGCCCGCTTTGTAACTAGTTTTTATTCGTTGGGTACAATTTTCAGTCAGTCAGTTAAACACAAAATCACACATGGATCGGTTACAGAGACAAAATAGTTTTTTCTGTATGTGATATGCTGAAAGGGGGTCAGAAAAGCCCTTGCCCTTGAAGTCCTATCTCCATAAACTATTTGTTTTTTCCCCCAGGTAATGATATGCAGGACATAGATACATACATCTAATAATAAATTACTAATATATAATATATATATATAAATATAATATATATATTTTATTATTATAATTTATAAAATATATATATATATATATAATTTTCACAGATAGATATATAGATAGTATAGATACGGTGTTTTCATACATATGTCTGTATATATGAATTATATATTATATATTTATAATATATATATATATATAAAACAAAATGCAAACGTGTGCAAAAGAAGAAAAAAAAAATACTACAAATAAAATGAAACAAAATTACCATTTCCTTTAAATTTATTTCATTTATATTTTCCCTGTTTTCCTGCCCATTTTTATGTACACTTTGTGCTTTTGGTTCCATAAGGGTTAATGTATTTTAAATTTATAATATTTAATATAATATAAATAATATATATAAAAAATAATATAAATATAATATTGTTGGGGGGTGGGGGGGGTTGTGGTGTGTGGGGGGGGAGTGGTGTGATATATAAATAAATTATATTAAAAAAGGATATAATGAAAATAAAAAAGGAGGTAAGATATAATATAAAATTTTAAATAATATAAAATAAATAAATAAAAAATAAATATATAATATACATACATAATATATATATATAATATATTTATATAATAATATATAATATAAAGGATAAATACACACACACACACACACACACACACACATAATAATATATATATATATATAAATATATATATAATATATATATATAAATATATATACAAAATTAAAAATATATAATATTTTAATATATATGTTATATATATATTATATATATATATATATATAATATATATATATATAAAAACAATAATATTGTGTGTGTGTGTGGGTGTGTGTGTGTGTGGTGTGGGTGTGTGGGAGGGTGTGTGGGTGTGGGGGTGTGTGTGTGTGGGTGGGGGTGGGGTGGGTGTTTATATATATATATATATATATATATAAATATATATAATAATATATAAATATAAAAATTATATATATATATATAATAATAATATATAATATAATAAACACACACAACCACAACACTTATATATATAATATAAAATTAAATATATATATATATATATAAAATAAAAACACAAATATATAATATTTTGTATTATAATTATAAATATATTATATATATATATATATTATATATATAATATTGGGGTGTGGTGTGTGGTGTGTGTGGGGGGTTTATCGGTGCGTGTGTGTGTGTGCAGTGCGTGTGGGTGTGTGTGCGTTGGTGTGCGTATGCTTTGTGCGTGTGTGTGTGTGTGGTGTGTGTTTACAAGATATATACACATATAAAATATACAAAATATATTTAATACAACTAAAATGTAAATTTTCATACAATTTAAATAAAATTATATATAAAAATTATATTATATATTATTAATATATATATGGGGTGTGGTGTGGTTGGTGTGGCGTGTTGCGTGGGGTGGTGTGTGGTGGGGTGTGGGTGTGTGGTGTGTTGGTGTGTTGTGGGTGGGTGTTTTGTGTGTGTGTATAAAATATATAATATAATTAAAATTTTATATATATATATATAATAAAATAATAATTATATGTATATATGTATGTATAATACATATATATAATGTGTATATATATTTGTGTGGTGGTGTGTGTTTTTATATAGTAGAAGATATATGGGGACAGGTAAGGAGGGACATGTAGGATAATAATAAAATATTATTATATATATATATAATTATATAATTTATATATATATTATGCATATATCCCAAAATTTTCAAAATTAATATAGATTAATAAATTATATTATATAATATATATATATATATATATAATTATCTATTGATATATAAAATTTTTAATATATATTTTAAAATATAATAATATATATATATATATTATATATAGTATATTACACAAAATTACATATGTATGCTAAACACATAATTTTTAAATATTATTACAATAATACATAGTATATAGATATTTAAATATATATGTGTTAATGCTACTATGATTGTATGTGTATAATACATATATTATAAAATAAATTATATATATAATATAATAATTAATATATATATATAAGATATATATGTATATATTTTAATATATTTTAAATATATATAATTATATTATATATAAATATATATATATTTGAATATATAGGTTTTATAGCTATATATATATATATATATAAAATTTTATTATAATATAATATAATTTTATATTATCCTAAGGGCCACCCCATCTATTTTTATATATTTTCTATCTATATAACACACACACACACCACACAAAATATATATACACATGTATATTATGTTATTACTATCCCTTATAATAATATAATAATAATTATATATAAAATATATATATAATATTATATAATTATATAATTTAACACACACACACACACACACACCACACACACAAACACACACACACACACACACACACACACACTACACACACACACAGCACACCCCACACACACACACACACACACACACACACATATATATATATATATAATATATTAAATATAATATATGTATATAAATTGTATGAAATTAATAATATGTAGTATATAAATTAGTATATGATTATTTTTATAGTGTAATTACGTAGTAATCAACACACAACAACCACACACGCACACGCATACGCACACGCACACGCACACAACACGCACCCGCACAGCACACACACACACGCCCACGCATACCACACACACACCCCCACACAACACACACACACAAATATATAATATATAATATATTTTAAATATATAATATATAATAAATATAATATTTTTAATATTGTGTTCATATTTTAATATATATTATATATATATATATATATATATATTTATAGATTTTGTGTGTGTGTGTGTGTTGATTATTTAAAATTTTTATATATATATTATATATATATAATATATTATTATTATAATATATATATTAATATAAAATTTTAATTAATATATATATATATATTACACACCCCCAACCCACACCCACACCACACAAAACCCACACACACACACAAAACCCACATACCACACACACACAACACCACACACCACCACACACAACACCCCACACATATATATATGTTTTAATTTAATTTAATAATATATTATAAAAAATTTTATATATTATAATATTATAATAATATGTATATATTATTATATATATATAGTATATATATATATATTATAATAATTTATAATATTAATATTATAATATATTTTATTAATGGGGGTGTGTGTGTGTGTTGTATATGTAAAAATATATATATATATAATATATTATTTTAATATAATTATAATATAATGAGTATATATATATATTTATTATTTATTATTTTATAAAATATATATATATATTAATAAAAATATAAACATTAATTTTAATATATATATATATATATAATTATATATATATATAATTTTTATTATAACACACCCCCTACACAAAACACCCACACCCCCCCACACACCCCAACACACACACAACACATATATATATATAGTATATAATATATATATATATAAAAATTATATATATATATATATTATATATATAATATCCCATATACACATAAGGAACACAAACGCAGAAACGTGTACAAAAAGATGGCGGGAAAACAGGCAAAATGAAATGAAAAATTAAGGGAAATGGTTACGATTTGTTTCTTTTCATATGTAGTATTTTTTTTTTTTTTTTATGCCACGTTTGCTTTTGTTTTATAATATATATATATATAATATAATAAATTTTAAATTTTAATACATAATAAAAGCAATGTATGAACACCACGTATCTATATCTACATATTTATCGGAAAATAATTATATATTATATATATATATTATATATATATTATATATATATATATATATATATAATAAATATATATAATATAAAATTAGTAAGTATATATCTAAGTGTTGTATCATGTCCCTGATCAATATCATTAACCTGGTGGAAAAATCAAATTTTTTATGCGGATAGCGACTTCAAAGGGGGAAAGGTTTTTACTGACCCCTTTAAAGAATTTCACATCCCAGAAACAACTTTTCTGCCTGAAACCGGGATCCATGTGTGATTTTGTTTTTACTGATGACTGAAAAATTGTGACCAACAGAATAAAATTAGTGTACAAAGGGGGCACAGAGAACGCGAGAGGAGCCCGGAGATACCCAATTAACAGCAGGAACATATCCTGAACGTGCTTGGTGTTAGAGGCGGTGCCAGGGAAAAACATTCTACGTGGGGGTGGGGATGCGAAAGTGGAAGAAACCATTGAGCTTACTGTATGCAGACTCATCTCTGTTTTATTTTTTGAATTTTAATTTTTAAAAAAATTATTTTCCCAATGTTCTGAGCCTTTTTTAGAATCAAAGTGACGTTTTCCCATTTCGACAGCTTACTGATAAATCAAATTATCAAACATAAATTCTCAGTTTAAGATTTTCAAATCCTCTTCATCGACAGCCTAGGGTTTTGTAGCAGAGAGACGGGAAAAGATAAAAAGAAAAAACAAAATAAAAACAAAAATACATACAAAATTTCATAAATAAAATATAACATATATATATATATATATAATATAATATATAAATATATATATATATAATATAGATAGATAGATAGATAGTAGATGAATGAAGCATGAAATATATCATATACTACAATATATATAATATAAAATAATATATATATTATAAATATATATATTAATGTATATATATAAATATATATATATTATATATATATATATATTATATATATATATATGATAATATATAACATATACAATACACACACACTCCGACGAGTACTGCGTATTAGCTGGACAGAGAAGAAGACAAATATGAAGTGCTGAGAAAAATAAATTGTAAAGACCGATGTTGACATCTTGAACAAGAGGAAATTAAAGTTTATTGGTCAGTAATGAGAAGTAAAGTTTTGGAAAAAACTTGCTGACAGGGATGGTGTAGGAAACAGAGGAAGAGGCAAACGAAGACAAGCTGAGGGGCAATATCAAAGATATTTGCGGCTGTCGATGGATAAGTAAAGAAAAGCGTAAGATCGAGTTTAGTGGCGAAGATGGTGGAGAGGTCCACGGCTGCTCAAAACATGAGCATACCGTTATTGTTTGATACACACACACACCCCACCACACACACACACAATATATATATAATATAAAATTATATATAATATGTGTGTGTGTGTGTGTGTCGTGGGTGTGTGGTGTGTGTGGGTGTGTGTGTGTATGTGTGTGGTGTATGTATATGTATATAATGTGGTGTGTGTGTGTGGTGTGTAAATATAAAATGTATATATATATATTAATATAATATATAATATTATAATATGTATGTAATATGTATATCATATAATATATATATGTATAAACATATATATATATATAATATATATATATATATATATATATATGTATATATATATGTATATGTATATATGGTGTGGTGTGTGTGTGGTGTGTGTGTGTAATATATATATGATACATATTATATATATATAAGTCGTCTGGCACAAAGGTGGAGCACCAGAGTCGTCTGGCCAAGCGTGGAGCATACATATATATAAAATATATATATAATAATATATATATATAAAATATATATATATATAATATATTTTATATATTATGATATATATATAATATATGTATGAATTATATATACATATATATATATATATTATAATATTTTATATATATTATATATACATATATAATGTATATAATAATACATAAATAGATATAAATATATATATTTTAATATATATATATATATATATATATAATATATATATATATGTATATATATATATATATATATATATATATATATATACATATACAGCATTTTCCTTTGTCGGGGGAGCAGGCCTTGTTTTTGATGGAGGCCTGGGACCATTTAGGGAGATGGCCGTCGGTGTCGAGGCGCTTCTCTGTCATGTCGTTCGTGGAGGCCACGTCCTGTATCACCTATGTATCCTTATCGCAGCCCACCGCAAGGTATGCTGTCAACCTGGCTAAGAGGTCTGTTGTGGTTTGACCTCTTTTTCTTACGAGGTCTCCGATCTTCTTGCCAGAAGTGGTAGCTATCATCATTGTGCGGCCCAACAAGGCCTCCAGGTGTTCTGTCAGCTACTAGTATGGGATGATAATTCTGTGTTTCTTGTGATGGGCTCACTTTTTTCAGCAGTCCTTGCACAGCTTTTTATAGAAACCCTCGAGGTTGTACCGCTACCGGAACATCATAGGGGGATAATGTAGTCTGTTTCGCTATGTAGATGACATCCTCGCTTTTAGTGCCGAACAGGACAAACCTTCAAGACCTCCTCGATGATTAAATTCAGTGCACTCCTCCATACAGTTCCCCAAAAAAAAGAGGAGATGCCATCTCCCTAAGTGGTCCAGGCCTCCATCAAAAAACAAGGCCTCCCCCCACGACAGAGGAAGATGGTACATGTATATATACTTCTATGTATCTCTAGTCTTATATACCCGATGAAGCATTAAATGCGAAAAGGGCCCTTTTCGGCATATTCATGTGTATTTTTGTATTTCCCCTTCGTTGTACTACTTGAAAAACATGTATAAATAAATAAATAAATAAATAAATAAATAAATAAATATATTTTATATATACATACATACATACATATATATATATTATATTATATATATAAAATATATATATATGATCTCTATAAAATATATATATATATATATATCATCATCATCATCATCATCATCAGCCTGGGTCAGTCCACTGCAGGACGTAGCCTCTCCCAAGTTTTCCAATTTTGTCTTGTGTTTTTTGTTTCCAGTCTCGGCCCCCAAATTTCGTTATTTCGTCGCGCCATCTTGTCATTGGTCGGGCCCCTTGGTCTCTTTGTTTTATCTATAACCCAGTCTGTTACATTCTTTGCCCATTTTTTGTCTCCGATGTAATGACCTCCCCATTGCCATTTTCTTTTGATGCTCGCAAGTATATCTTCTATTTTTATCTGTTCCCTGATCCACGTCGCCTCAACCTATCTCTTAGGCTAATTCCCAGCATCAGTCTTTCCATCCCTCTCTGGGCACTTATTAGTGTCCTCTCCATTGATTTGGTTGTAGTCCATGTTACTGATCCATAGGTCATAACTGGGAGGACGCACTGGTTAAAGACTTTTTTTTAAACATAATGGCATGTAGCCTCTTAGTATGCTACTGTGTCTCCCAAAGGCGCTCCAGCCTAGACTGATGCGTCGCTTAATTTCCTTTTGCTAGATGTGTTTGTCTGTACGAGTTGTCCTAGGTATATATACTTGTCCACTCCCTCTAGTACTTCGCCTTGTACTTGTATCTGTTCGAACTAAAACTCTACTGTTGAACATGATCTTAGTCTTTTTCTTGTTCACCCAAAGCCCCGTTTTTCAGACTTTCTCTATTTAGATCATTTAATAGTTGTGCATTTCATTTGCAGATTCACTGTAGAGAAAAATATCATCTGAGAATCTTAGATTTTTAGGTTTTCGTCTTTTTTTTTGATACCCTTTCCAATTCCACTCTAGCTTTTGAATATTTCCTCAAGACAAGCGTAAACATTTTTGGTGAGATGGTATCGCCCTGTCTAACACCTTTTTAATTGGTATTTGTCGGTTTCGGAGTGGAGCTTGAGGTTGCTGTCCCATCTTTGTATATATCTCCAGTATTTACAATATAAACCCCCTCTACTCCTGTTTTCGGATAGCTTCTAGTATGCTGGTGGGCTCTACAGAGTCGAATGCCTTTTCGTAATCGATGAAAGCCATACACAGTGGTTTCCCATATCGTTTATTTTTTCCTTTATTTGGGTGAGCGTGGGATGTGGTCTGTTGTTTAGAATCCACTGCGAAAGCCTGCTTGTTCTCTAGGCTGGTTGGAATCCAGACGGTCAAAGATGCGAGTTGTGATGATTTGTAAGTAGCTGAAAGGAGGCTTATTTGGTTTGGTAGTTTTTTTAATCCTTTTTGTCCCCTTTTTTTTGTATCAAAAAAACTGTTGCATTTTCCCGGCTTTCGGGGTTTCCCCTTGATAAAAGGGATTTGTTAAAAAGGTGGCTAGTTTGACTGTTGCAATTTCTCCTACATCTATTCTAAGGTCTATACTAATTCCATCTTCCCCGATGTTTCCCTCTCTTTATGCCTTTAAGCGCTCTTTTTATTTCTTCTGTTGTGATATTAGGTACGTCTCTAGTTACCGCATCGCTTATCCATGGCTGTTTATTTGAGTTGTATAGTCCTGTAAAAGTCCTCCATATTCTTATGATTTTATTCTTATTGTATGTTTCTTCTCCATCTGGTTTCTTTATTGCATACAATTGATTTCTCCCTATACCGAGTTCCTTTAACTGTTTTCATGCTAGTACCTGATATCACTGTTTCATTATTATTTGAGTATTTAATTCCGTACATCTTCCTTTTCTTTTTATTATAGTCTTTGTTAGTTCGGCTAATTCTATCTTGTCCCTGATTTACGATATTTCATGATCCTACGTTTTTGCATAAGCTCTTTTGTTTCTACTGAGAACTTGCTGGAGCTTTTCTTGACGTTCTTACCGCCTACTTTTTAGTGCAGATTCCTTTATTATGTCATTGAAAATGTTTTTTGATTTGGTCAATGTTGAGATCTTCGTCGGTAAGAAGTGAATATCTGTTTTGGATGTTAAGGTTAAAATCTGTCGCTCTGGTCTTCAAGTTAGCTAAATTTGGCTGCGGTTTCTTATGAGTTTAACCTTTCCCTCCTGAGGTGTAATTTAATTTGGCCTCTGACCATTCTATGGTCGCTGCAACATTTACTTTATTAATAACTTGCACCCTTTTTTTCTATATCGGCGCTTATTTTAAATTACGAAGTCAATTTCGTTTTTTGATATCAGATGGCGAAATTCCAAGTCCCCTTCCGCTCAGTCTTTTTTTGAAGAATGTATTCCCTGATTTGAGTGATCGAGCCTCCACAAAATCAACTAGCATTTGTCCCCTCTCATTCCCAGTACCTATTCCGTGATTCCCTATTGCAGTTTTCCTACTGGCTTTTTACCTATTTTTGCATTAAAATCTCCCATTTTTTTTGTGAAATGGGATTTACTCTCTCGCTGGCTAAATGAACATCTTCATAGAAGCTCTCTATTTCTTCATCACTGTGGCTGTATATGTAAAAATAATTATATAAAATATAATATATATATATATATAATTTATATATATATATATAATACGTATGTATAAATATATATATATATATATATATACATATATATAATATACATATATATATATATATATATGAAATGAATATAAATATATACATATAGTATAAAATAAATGGATAAAATATATGTATAAATGGAAATACATATATATATATATAATATATAATATATATATATATATATATAATATGTATGTGTGTGTGTGTGTGTGTGTGTGTGTGTGTGTGGTGGTGTGTATAAATATAAAATACGTATGTGTATAAAAGGAAATATATATGTATAAATGGAAATATATGTATAAGTATATACAATATGTATAAACATATAAAATTTTGTATGTATAAATATATACATGGAATATATATATATATATATATATATATATATATTTTATATATATAATATATATATATATATATATTATAAAATATATGTATATATATACCGCATATATGTGCATGTATAAATAATACATGCCTATATATCTATATATATCTATATATCATCGGGGCGCATCGTCGCATCCACCCTTCGCTTCCAGCCACGGGTGTCTCTCATGGCGAGTCTCTAGGCAGGCCCTTGGCCCATCTCTAGCTCGTCACGACAGGTCTGGTCAAGCTGCCCAAGCCATGACCTATTAGGTTGTCCCAGAGGACATGGACTACACTACCAAGGTATGTAAAAACTCTATGAAACTTCAATACAAGCATGTATCGACTGAACAGTGTCCCCTAACAGACCCTTGAATCATGGATCTTGGTCTTGGTCCAGGATACCTCTAAGACCAAGGGTTTTGCCTCATTGCTGAATGCAGCTGGATACCGCACTGAAGTCACCCAGTATGATGTGCATGTCTTGCCAGGAACATTTGTCTGCCAGAGATGCGAGTTTGGCATAAAACAGCAATAAGAGACAAAGCAAAAGCATGCTTCAGTCTCAATGCCATAATGTGCTTGTCAACTGGTGTTACCAAAACTACTGATGGCTGAAGTCAACTGGAGAAGGTGACCATCGCTACAGCCTGACCAGTACAAGGTCGTACCACTGTCAGGTCTTCTCCAAGAGATCAGTCATTTTAACTCACACCACTTCACTTCCCTGATAGCATGATTGGATGTTCCAAGCTCCTGAGTTAAGCTTCGAAACCACCTCTGTCACCCCTGCTGATGTTGCCACATATAAAGTGGGGTGCCAGACTTCACAATGGGTAGGCGGCTGTCAGGGAGCAGGCAAGATGAGTAACTCCTGTTTCCCATTCTGCACCCCAACAGTCGCCCTCTCAAGTGGACCCACAGCCGCCTCATTTGCTGGGTGAGAGGGGCACTAAGCCTTACCCAGCAATTCCAATTGCTTCACTTCTGGTGAGTTATATCTGGGGGGAGTAGGACTGGCAAATTTATATTTATATAGATATATATTTACATATATATCTATATAAATGTATATATACACACATATACATACATACATATGTATATTTATATATATGTGTATATATAAGCATATATATACATATATATATGTGTGTGTGTGTGTGTGTGTGTGCGTGTGTATATGCATATATATGTATATATATGGATATATGTGTGTATACATATATAGGTATGTGTATATATATATGCATATATATGTACATATTTTTAATATATATGCATATATATGTACATATTTTTTAATATATATGCATATATATGTATGTATGTATATATGAATATATATACATATATATGTGTGGGTATATAGTATTTATGGTATATATACATGTATATATGTATTCATGCACACACACACACACAACACACACACACACACACACACACCACACACACATACACACACACACACACACATGGATGGGTGCTTCTTGCTCAAGGTGATGTGAAGCAACTCTTTGTGGTAACCACATGGGGCTAAGTGCTTGCATGTCTTCTATGCTTGCAGCTGCTGCCGCTGGCTATATGCGAAAAAAGGGAGCAACTCTGCATATGTCTCCTGGCCAGTGCACAGCCTCTCTGTCATGATACTTTCTGCAGTGCCTCCTTGTGGCCACCCATGGAATGTGGGATAAACTAGTGGGGGATCTCGATGCAGCAGGAGGCCCCAGAGGTACAGAGCCATGGCCCACCAGTGTGTGAACATGCCCTGGCTCTATAGCAAGTCCTGCCCTCATCCACCCTGGGTTAATGGCGGCTTAGGGGAGGTCGGCATTGCCAGCCCTCCTCCCTCCAGATAACTTGGGGGAGGGATGCTGTCCCTCCGACCCAGGAAGTGAGGCGGGCTGTGGGTCCCATTGAGAGGGCAAATGTTGGGGTGCAGGAAGGGATGAGAGGGACTTGTCCCACCTGCACCCTGGCAGGCACCAACCCAATATGAGGCCTGTGGGGCAAAGCCCAAGGGAACCCCACAGGAGTATGTTGGGCTCCACAGCCTGCCGACTCCCTTTATTTGGAACAGTGTTGGTGGGGGTGGCAGAGGTGGCATCCACCTGGAGTGACTGCGCAAGGCTTAACCTCAGGCGAGCTATCTGGGTAATCCCCATGGTACACCAATACTGGTCAGGCAGTGACGATGGTCATCATCTCCAGGAAGTAGCCATAGCCATCTCCAGCCAACTTCAACCCTCGGTAGTTGAGGTAACACCGGTTGATGAATGTATTATGGAAGTGTGACTTAAGTATGCTTTTGGCTTTATGTCTCTTATTGCTGTGTGCACTCCTCCTGATGTTTGCAAACATCAGGAGGATAATTCTATGCCAAATTCACATCCATGGCAGACAACTGTCCCCAGGGAGACATTCGCCTTGTTTTGGGCAACAGTGCATCATCCAGGTGTGATCAAGCTGGCTACGAGATGTCTGTCGGCTCCCATGGCTTGGGAGCTAATCCAAGCAGCTAGAACAGCCTCCTCTCCAGGACTTTGCTAGGTCCCAGATATTGAGGATTTCTGGCTCCTGGTATCAGTGCTACAACACGCATCACTGGACATGGTTATAGCAATATGGGTATTGTGGCCAAGAAGATCGATCACATCCTTGTCAGCACTCGATGGAGGATCCTTCAGAATTGCAGGGTTTACCTGAGTGCCAAGTTCTGTGGCACTGATCATAGGCTGATAGTGGCTACCCTGCGGGTCCACTTCAAAACTCATTGTCCCTCCAGTGGCCACTCTAGGGTATTTCACTTGGACAGATTGAGGGAGGAGTGTGACGTTGGTTCGCCACAGCAGTCTCTCATCGATTCACATATCTTGAAAAACCTAATGGACCAGTTGCTGTGTGGGAGTCCTCAAGCACAAAACACTCGAAGGCAAGGCAATATTTTATCTCCCTGGAGACATTGGAGGCCACTGAAGTGTGCCGCATGGCTTGGCTAAATGGCAATCAGGTGCATAGGGCTCAGACATTGCTGAAAAAGGACAAGGAACAGTTCATCAGGAATCTTGCTGAGGAGGTTGAAGGCCATTTCTTGGTAAATGACCTTTACCCTGCCTACCAAACCCTGAGAAAACCAAAACTCTAAGCCCTCCTCACAGATTACTGCAGTCTGCTCATTGAATGGACAGATCATTTTCAGATCATGTTGGGGTTCGTGAACGAGTTTTTGAGCAGTTGTACCAGGTAGGACCCTCCAACAGTTAGTTTGGATTCAAATGGTATTACAATACCTGTGCCAGATCCACCCATCAGCGAGGAACCTCCTACACCGACTCAGGTTAAGATGGCGATTTCCAAGCTGAAGAGTGAAAAAGCCGCAGCACTATGTGATATCCCTGGTGAACTGCTAAAGGCTGGGTGAATCTATAGCTCAGGGCTTGCCATCTGGCAGTCTGGTTCCATTTCCCCCTGACCTGTTGAGGGGCATAGTCATCCCTCTCTAGAATGGAAAGGGGATCGTGGGACTGTAGCAACTACACTGCTCAGTATGCCAGGCATACTGAGCCACATTCTTCTGAAATGGATCACGACCACCTGCTAAGGCACCAGGGATCAGACCAGTCT
>NC_051426.1:20202915-20208246 GCF_015228065.2 Penaeus monodon
GTCGCCATCTGGTGACTGGTGATGAAGGCTGACGGCGGAAGGCAAACTGCTTTCCACTCCAGTGTGTTTCGCAAGCTACACAGTTGCACGGGAAAAAATGGAGATGTAATCGGCTCATTCGGCTGGCAGCCTGACAGGTAATTATCATTCTGTTGGACTATAAATCGAAACGTTTTGTCACAGAATATACTGTACAGATTGTTAAGTGAGTGGTAGGCCTAATATCCGACCTAATCTGAAAATAGGGTGGGCGACAAGGCGAGTGATAATAGGCGGTAGGCCTACAGTATTTTAGTTTACGTAAGCCCACTCCTTTGGGGAGTGGGCGTACCTCCAACTAGTGCTATAAATCTGTATAGTATAATTTGTGGTTTTGTTGTCGTTAAGTTGTCGATCTTAACGTGTGGATCTGTGTGGACCTGTGATAAATCTTCAAAATCATCCCAAATTCAATCCAAAGCCCAGTGTCATAGAAGAAGTGTAAGTTAGTTGGGCCCTAAACCCTGCCAAAAAACCAGTTTTGTGGGCCCTAAACCCTGCCAAAAACCAGTTTTGTGGGCCCTAAACCCTGCCAAAAACCAGCTTTGTGGGCCCTAAATCCTGCCTAAAAGCTGATGTAGGCCCGATTGGCACAAAAATTGAAATAAAAAAAAATTCCCCAAAAAACATTTTCGACCCCCTACCTTAGTTTCTGACACCTATGTAACCGGAAGCACAAATATTTTTTTGGGCCCTTATAAGCCGGCTGACGGGGTCAGACGGCTTATCGAGCACCCTGTGTAAAGAATTGGCGATATTTAAGGTGGCCAACTTTTTGACCAAAAAAAAAAACTTATTAAGCGAGAGTATTCGAGATCGCCTTCGACATAACTATAATCACCAATAATCATTCCACACCAGGAGGAAATATTTCTCCAGGCCTTGAATAAAACAATATTTTTTCAATTTCCCGCTTGATTATTCATAGGCAAGATAGGTGCTTCCATAGTTGTAACAAACAAGTTACGTGAAAAAAAAAAGTTTATTCAAGGCCTAGAGCACGAATCCCCGCAACGCCCCAGACACCATGCAGGGTTGGGATACTATTCTATTATGACAAAAAACATCCCTTTACCCCTCTTTTGAAGCTAAAACAAACTGTGATTCTGCCCAAAATAAGTCATAGCTAGGGCCTAACAAAATTTGTAGCCCCACATAAAATTTCATAAAATTCATAAAATTTCCTATGAATGAAAAGTTTCATGATACCTGTTGAAATTATATATCGTGAAGCACGAACATACAAATCTTCATTTTATAAAGACTTCTAAATTTTATTTGTTGTTGCTTTTTTAGTATTCTACTGAATTTAAAGTTGAAATTTCTAGCCATCTGTCAAAATGGACCAAATTACTCCTTTTGGGACAGACCCCATCCAAAACATGTTCCTTACACCGTAAATAGTTCCACAACGCGGAGCCCACAACACCGAGAAATTAATCGTGACGAAGCGAATATGGATGCTCATGTTTCTCAAAAACAGAAAATTAACAGAATAAAGCAGGATATTTACATGATTATCACCCGGGGTATCACCAAACTTTCGTTAAACTCTCATTAACATACGGTAGTTATAAGACATTACAGACAATTTTCTCCAAATCCTTGATGGCCTAGTGGTATAGTGTGCTCGCTTAAATTACGTTTTCTGAGGGTTAAATTCCTATGTGAGTATAATTTTTTAAATATTGTTTAATCCACTGTTTTACTTATCAAATTTATATTTAAAAACATTCTTTTGTGTACAAATATTGATTTTGAGACATAAAGCAGTATCTTCACGACACTAGTTCTAATCACCTGTCACCTGTTGCATGCGAACCTGCCCGGTTCGTATGCCGAAAAAGTCACAAACTTTTAAAATTATTTTATTTCAATCAACCGTTTTACTTTAGGGACTAAAACTTTTAGTTTATATTTAAAACATCGTTCTAGTATGAAAAATAGTGAGTTTAATGTATAAAAGTAGTATTCTATTCTTAACTGAGGCCCAGGCCGTATGATATGCCTACGCGATATTGCAGGACCATAGAGATGGTGCTGCCATCGATGAATTGTTCAGGCCAGCGTGGTATTAAATTATATCTATATATTCACGAGAGGGCGCTACATGCATTGCCACAATATTAACGTGAAACAATATGACTAACCGTAGAGCGAGAAGAGTGCGATATAATTGGTCTCTTTCGATTCATAATTTAGCTGTTATCTCTAAATTTTACAACTAAACAGGTGTATTAATACCAAAATAAAGTCGCGCTGTGCAGGTGTTGTCATAACGACGGGATTGGTTCTCTACCAATCGCACCCCATTGATACGGGTGACAACACAAACTACAGCCTGTCATTATAGAATACGGTTTTAAGTGTTAACTCATAGGCACAGGCATTTGTAAAGTTCAATTCCATTTATTGTATTATATTTACCAAGGTGTGAAACAATTGAAAGTGTCCACAACCATTACCAGTTAATCCAATCATTTGTTGTCCCTTGGATCACATTATAAAAATTTAAATGGTAACCTAGTAACAAGAGTTGCTATTCATGTTACTAGTTACCAATTTAATTTTTGACAATGATCAATATAATATAAAAAAATAGCGTTATATTGGTTCCCTTTAAATTAGAATTATACTTGCTTCCTATATTGGAGACGCAGCATATTAAATTTAGTGCTCTTTTTATTACTTACAGGTACAATGAGTAACACCAAGAAGCAAAAGCTGAGCGGCTTTGCGTACAGAGAGACAAAAGGAAAAAAGAACACAGAAATGCTGAGCGATTTCGTCAGTTTATGATGCCGCGGTTGCCGCCTAAAACATCACACAACTCTGGTGATGGAGAAACAGAACCGACTGAAAATCAAGAGCAACCGTGTAGTACAAACACAGAATTGGGCGATGAAATTTACACTTCAACAAATATCCCACACGATCAAACTCGCGACAAATCTACTTCACCCCCAATAAAATCAAACATTAGTCAGAGTGAGCCCCCAGCACTGCCACAAAGTTCGCATGCAACAAAACCGCAAGAATATCCTCATGCTGCTGAGGCAAGTTTATTGCCAGTCATTCCGGTAACACGGTCAGTAAACGCGAATTAAACATGGATTATCCAGACGGTGTGTATACTGACTCTGGCAAATGGCCACTTCCGGTGAATGATAAATTACGAATCGAACTCATTAGGCGTGGTTCGTCTTTGAAAAATATGAATGGGCCCTTCCCTGTTGATCATGAGAGAAGGTCGATGTCGAAAGATTGGTTTTTTAAAACACTTGGAAATGGTGAAAAATTGAAAGGTCTTGGCTGCTTTTTTGCCCTCAAAAGGAAGTGTGCACTGCTTCTGTTGTCGCCTTTTCAATAATTACGCCAACGCTTTTGGTAAAGATGAGGGGTTTTCCAATTGGATGGATTGACGGTGAAACAGGAAACTTTCAGAGAACTTTAAGAAATCGTGGATCGTTTATTAGCGGAAGTCGAAAAACGTTCAGGCAATCCAAGAGATATGAGCGATCGCTTTGGCTTTATGCAACCATCTCACTTGTTAAATGAGCGAAATGACGAACGAATTAAAAAGTAGATCCAAAATTTTTCTCTACTTTACGGTGAAGTTATGCCTGAAAGTCTCATTGAAGAAGTAAAACGGTTGCGGAGGCTCATGCATAGTTTCCATATTGATCAGCAACGTATAACTCAAGATGACCCAAGAAACTGGGATGTCCTTCAACTGTTAAAATGGATTGTGAAGTGGGCTCTGGTAGAGTCACTGCCAAATCTTACAATCTCACTTCGCATTTGCCTCACGATTTGCGTATCCGTCGCAAGCTGCGAACGGAGCTTTTTGAAGCTAAAACTTATTAAAACTTACCTTAGATCAACTATGAGTCAAACTAGATTGAGCAACTTGGCCATCCTCTCTATAGAGTGGGAAGTCGCAGAGGAGATGGACACCGAGCAAATAATTCACGACTTTTCAGTTATGAAAGTAAGAAAGATGTAATGTGTCATTAGACACCATAATAAAGTGTTTTCGTTGGACCATAATAAAAAAATTCTTTCTCTTTTCTTTTCTTTCCAGAGGGTTGGGGGCACGTAATTGCCCATTGGCCCCGGGCGCCATATACCCTTGCTACGCCACTGACCTGATAAACTTTGTGTTGCCCTGTTATAAGCTGTATCGTGCAGTGTGACATGCTGGTGTCCCCCCTGTATTGTGCCTATAGAAAAGTGTACGGGTAAATAACTTGTGTAAATAAAGGAAAGACTGTAATTTTGTGTTTATTTCGTGCCCTGCCTCGCCACTTGGTGTTTCCCCTCCTGGTGTTCTGGGACGCTGTGGTGCTCGGTGCCTCTTGGAACTGTTCAGTGGATAGCACGCCGTCTGCCTAGCCTGCCTTGTGTTGATGGCAGAGAGACGAGGCGGCCGGCGTAACAAATGGTGTCAGGAGTGGGATTAGTGATATTTGATCAGTGAGAGCGCCGATTTATCATGTCGTCCAAAGATGGCGGCAGCCATGAGGGAGAGGAGGCTATGACTGAGGCAGGCACGAGTGAGGTGAAGCCGAGCCAGATGGACCTGATCACTGCCATGCTGGCCGGTATGAGGGAGGAAATGGCACAAAGGGCAGAAGAGCAGGCACAGAGGGCACACGAGCAGGCGCACCATCTCGTCGAGATGCAGGCAAGGAAGGCAGAGGAACAGTTCTGCCAACTTGTTGAGGTGCTACAGAGCAATCTTGCATCTGTGAAGATGGAAACTCAGCAGTACACCAACAAGGCCTGCAACAGCGTGAAGAGTGAACTGATGGAGGAGGTGCAGACTCTGAAGGGCGAGGTTCAGGGCCTGAGGGAGGAAGTGAAGGCGGAAAGGCGGCGTCAGGAGGTAGTAACGTTGCAAGCAGAGAAGGCAGACGAGGTTCTGGCAACAGATGCCAGAGTGTCAGATTTACTGGGGTCTGCCTGGGGTCCGTGGCAGGAAACCTCCAGGCCTTGCAGCGTCGTGGCGGAGCCAGTGGTCGCTGCAGAAGGCTGGGGACCCATCGGAACTGCTCCCTTGGGTATAGGTGGTGGCAAACTCGGACCCGGTCAACCCGCCTCGTTGCCTCCCTCACCCCCTTCCTCCCCCCCGGACGTGTTAGTTCACGGCACGCGTTCTCCACCCTGCGGCCCCTCGGCCTCCAGACATTCTGTGAAGCGTAAGCCAGCTGAGTACGACGGTAAGGTGACCTGGGAGGCATATGTCGCCCGATTTGAAATGCTGGCATCTGCCAGGGGGTGGGGGGCCCG
>NC_051426.1:20218346-20221534 GCF_015228065.2 Penaeus monodon
ACATATAATATAATTATATTACATATATTTTATATATATATATATATATATATATATATATATATATACGCACACACACACATATATATATACATATATATACATATCGGTGAAGCTGTTGTCAGCAGGGCAGTGGATATCTGGTGAAAACACCTTCGGTTCTACTGATTACTTTCACCAAACAATATGTCTGGCGTATTGCAGTGTAACTGTTTCAAAGCGGCAGAGATAGTTTCTCCTAGTTAGTTGGAGACTGCGAGTTGAGAAGGAGCCTGGGGGATTCCACTCGACTTTTCTTTTCTCCTGACAAACCTCTACACCAATGATTAAATACAGAAATGATAATTCATACCACATCGCCCGTCGCGTGGGTTATCAAGGGGCGCGTTGCTCAGTAGGCAACCAGGCTGACAATGTTAAATATGCATCTGGAAGACGAAGAAGATAAAGAAAACAGGTCCAATTAAGAAAGACATTAAAGATCGGAACGTGGAACGTAAGGAAAATGAAAGAGATGGGTAAATTACAGACTGTCTTTAACGAAATGGATAGATACAACATTCTAATACTAGGAATCAGTGAGACCAATTGGAAAAGTAATGGAAGTTTCAAAAATAAAAAAAAACAAGACAGTTCTTTTTCTGGAAATGAAGAAGGAAAGTATAGTCACGGAGTTGCTATGATTCTCACGAAAAAAAAATGCAAATGCAATAATTGGGTACAGCCCCAAAAAATGATCGCATTTTAAAAGTTAGAATACAAGCAAAACCTCATAACATTAGTATTATACAATGCTACGCACCAACCAACATTGCAAGTGATGAAGAAATTGAATTTCTTCATAACCTTCTCCAAGAAACTTTGACACAATCCCTAACAGAGATATAAAAGTAATCATGGGAGACCTCAACGCCAAAGTAGGCAAAAATGATCTAAAAAATGACACCTGTGGAAAATTCGGCCTTGGGGATGTAAATGAAAGAGGTGAAGATTTTATTGAATTCTGTAGTACAAATAATCTAGTTATAGCCAGCACATTGTTCCAACACCCCCCATGACACTTGTACACGTGGTTTTCACCAGACAAAAGAACACGCAAAACCCAAAATTTACTACATTGTGTTGAACCAGAAATGGGAAAAAGTTATAGAAAAAAATGCCAAGACAAGACCTGGTGCCGACTGCAACAGTGACCACCAACTACAACTATCGACTTTAAAAAAAGACTCAAAAAGAGGAGCGTCCAACACCAACCCCTAAAGCTCGATACAAAACTCTTGATAACAGTTTCAGAATTTCAGTGTCAAACAAATTTGAATTATCAACAATTGAAGATGATAAAACACCAAATGAGTTGTGGGAAGAAGGAAAAGAACTCCTGCTGAGCACTGCTTAAGAAACTATCGCCAAAAAAAAGACAAATTCTCCCTGGATATCTGAAGAAACACTAAGTGAAATTGAAACAAGAAAATGCCTAAAATCTAAGGGTATTAATAATCCAGTTGAAGATATGATTTACAAAAAAAAAAAAAAAAAAAAATTCAAAGATTGTTGCGACGAGATGTGGAAAGATGTTTGAATGAACATTGCCAGAGAGTTGAGGGCTGTTCTATCAATGGGACAACTAAGGAGCTCTACCGGGAGGTGCGAGACATTACACGAAAGTTTAAACCTACAGTGACACTGTCAAAACTGAAGATGGACTAGTTTTGTGTGATGGAGAGGAGGTCGGGGATAGATGGAATCAATATTGTTCCAACTTATACAAAGGGAATAGGGATCTAACAACAACATTAATTGGACTCAATGACAGCGAAAGTGAAACACCGCCACTGCTAGACGAAGTTGTAGGGGCCATGGAGGAGTTGAAGAATGACAGGAGCCCGGGAATAGATGAAATAACAGAAGAACTAATCAAGAATGCTGGCCAAAGTGTTGAATACTTCTACAAACTTTGTACGAAAATTTGGAATGAAAGAAGATGGCCAGAAGACTGGATAAAATCAGTCTTTACTCCCATACCTAAAAAAGGTAACGCACTCCAATGCAAAAATAACAGGACAATTGCATTAATTAGTCGCAGCAGCAAAATTTTGTTGAAAATTATTGCTGAAAGAATGAAGCTGAAGTTAAGAGAAGAAACTGCAGACGAACAAGCGGGTTTTCGCCCTGGAAAAGGTACCAGAAACCAGATTTTAAATCTAAAATTGATCATAGAGAAAAAAATTTACCGTAGATAAACAGAGAACATTAGAAAGACCTATACCTGTGTTTCATCGATTACTCAAAGTCTTTTGATACTGTTAATCACGATATCCTCTGGAATAGCATGAACGATGTGAGGTTTCCGAAGCACATCATTCAACTAATAAAAGCCATGTATGACCAACAACAGGCAACTGTAAGAAAACCCCTTATTTTCACACACAACACCCCACACACACACACACACATATATATATTTTATAATATATATATATATATATATATATATATATATATATATACATATATATATACTTGTGTGTGTGTATACATGTGTGTGTGCATATATATATATATATATATATATATATATATATATATATATATATATATATATATATAAAATATATAAAATTAATTTTTTTTTTTTTTTTTTTTTTTTTTTTTTTTTTTTTTTTTTTTTTTTTTTTTTTTTTTTTTCTTACGGTAGGTTCATGTTTCAGCCCTGTGGTCACAGCATGATACTTTTAATTGTAGTTTTCATGTTGTCATGCTCTTGGAGTGAGTACGTGGTAGGGTCCCCAGTTCCTTTCCACGGAGAGTGCCGGTGTTACCTTTTAGGTAATCATTCTCTGCATTTATCCGGGCCCGGGACCAGCACTGACTTGGGCTGGCCCGCCCACCCAGTGGCCAAATAGGTAATCATTCGCTCTATTTATCCGGGCTTGGGACCAGCACTGACTTGGGCTGGCTTGGCCTCCCAGTGGCTAGGTAGGTAGTCGAGGTGAAGTTCCTTGCCCAAGGGAACAACGCGCCGGCCGGTAACTCGAACCCTCGAACTCAGATTACCGTCGTGACAGTCTTGAGTCGAGCTCAACCATCGGCCACCGCGGCCATTATATATATTATTTTATTATATATATGTATATATAATATAGATAGATAGATAGATAGATAGTATGTGGTGTGTGTGTGGTTGGTGT
>NC_051426.1:20221634-20226634 GCF_015228065.2 Penaeus monodon
TTCCAGACGAGTTTGGCATAAAACAGCAATAGAGACAAAGCCAAAAGCATGCTTCAGTCTCAATGCCATAATGTGCTTGTCAACTGGTGTTACCAAAACTACTGATGGCTGAAGTCAACTGGAGAAGTGACCATCGCTACGCCTGACCAGTACAAGGTCGTACCACTGTCAGGTCTTCTCCAAGAGATCAGTCATTTTAACTCACACCACTTCACTTCCCCTGATAGCATGATTGGATGTTCCAAGCTCCTGAGGTTAAGCTTCGAAACCACCTCTGTCACCCCTGCTGATGTTGCCACATAAAAAGTGGGGTGCCAGACTTCACAATGGGTAGGCGGCTGTCAGGGAGCAGGCAAGATGAGTAACTCCTGTTCCCATTCTGCACCCCAACAGTCGCCCTCTCAATGGGACCCACAGCCTGCCTCATTTGCTGGGTGAGAGGGGCACTAAGCCTTACCCAGCAATTCCAATTGCTTCACTTCTGGTGAGTTATATCTGGGGGGGAGTAGGACTGGCAAATTTATATTTATATAGATATATATTTACATATATCTATATAAATGTATATATAACACATATACATACATACATATGTATATTTATATATATGTGTATATATAAGCATATATATACATATATATATGTGTGTGTGTGTGTGTGTGTGTGCGTGTGTATATGCATATATATGTATATATATGGATATATGTTGTATACATATATAGGTATGTGTATATATATATGCATATATATGTACATATTTTTAATATATATGCATATATATGTACATATTTTTTAATATATATGCATATATATGTATGTATGTATATATGAATATATATACATATATATGTGTGGGTATATATGTATTTATGGTATATATACATGTATATATGTATTCATGCACACACACACACACACACACACACACACACACACACACACACACACACATACACACACACACACACACATGGATGGGTGCTTCTTGCTCAAGGTGATGTGAAGCAATCGTGTGGTAACCACATGGGGCTAAGTGCTTGCATGTCTTCTATGCTTGCAGCTGCTGCCGGCTGGCTATATGCGAAAAAGGGAGCAACTCTGCATATGTCTCCCTGGCCAGTGCACAGCCTCTCTGTCATTGATACTTTCTGCAGTGCCTCCTTGTGGCCACCCATGGAATGTGGGATAAACTGTGGGGGATCTCGATGCAGCAGGAGGCCCCAGAGGTACAGAGCCATGGCCCACCAGTGTGTGAACATGCCCTGGCTCTATAGCAAGTCCTGCCCCTCATCCACCCATGGGGTTAATGGCGGCTTAGGGGAGGTCGGCATTGCCAGCCCTCCTCCCTCCAGATAACTTGGGGGAGGGATGCTGTCCCTCCGACCCAGGAAGTGAGGCGGGCTGGGGTCCATTGAGGGCAAATGTTGGGGTGCAGGAAGGAGAGAGGGACTTGTCCCACCTGCACCCTGGCAGGCATGAACCCAGTATGAGGCTGTGGGGCAAAGCCCAGGGAACCCCACAGGTGTATGTTGGGCTCCACAGCCTGCCGACTCCCTTTATTGGAACAGTGTTGGTGGGGTGGCAGAGGTGGCATCCACCTGGAGTGACTGCGCAAGGCTTAACCTCAGGCGAGCTATCTGGGTAATCCCCATGGTACACCAATACTGGTCAGGCAGTGACGATGGTCATCATCTCCAGGAAGTAAGCCATAGCCATCTCCAGCTTACATCAGCCATCGATAATGGAGGTAACACCGGTTGATGAATGTATTATGGAGTGTGACTTAAGTATGCTTTTGGCTTTATGTCTCTTATTGCTGTGTGCACTCCTCCTGATGTTTGCAAACATCAGGAGGATAATTCTATGCCAAATTCAACATCCATGGCAGACAACTGTCCCCAGGGAGACATTCGCCTTGTTTTGGGCAACAGTGCATCATCCAGGTGTGATCAAGCTGGCTACGAGATGTCTGTCGGCTCCCATGGCTTGGGAGCTAATCCAAGCAGCTAGAACAGCCTCCTTCTCCAGGACTTTGCTAGGTCCCAGATATTGAGGATTTCTGGCTCCTGGTATCAGTGCTACAACACGCATCACTGGACATGGTATAGCAATATGGGTATTGTGGCCAAGAAGATCGATCACATCCTTGTCAGCACTCGATGGAGGATCCTTCAGAATTGCAGGTTTACCTGAGTGCCAAGTTCTCTGGCACTGATCATAGGCTGATAGTGGCTACCCTGCGGGTCCACTTCAAAACTCATTGTCCCTCCAGTGGCCACTCTAGGGTATTTCACTTGGACAGATTGAGGGAGAGTGTGACCGTTGGTTCGCCACAGCAGTCTCTCATCGATTCACATATCTTGAAAACCTAATGGACCAGTTGCTGTGTGGGAGTCCTTCAAGCACAAAACACTCGAAGGCAAGGCAATATTTTATCTCCCTGGAGACATTGGAGGCCACTGAAGTGTGCCGCATGGCTTGGCTAAATGGCAATCAGGTGCATAGGGCTCAGACATTGCTGAAAAAGGACAAGGAACATTCATCAGGAATCTTGCTGAGGAGGTTGAAGGCCATTTCTTGGTAAATGACCTTTACCCTGCCTACCAAACCCTGAGAAAACCAAAACTCTAAGCCCTCCTCACAGATTACTGCAGTCTGCTCATTGATGGACAGATCATCTCAGATCATGTTGGGGTTCGTGAACGAGTTTTTTGAGCAGTTGTACCAGGTAGACCCTCCAACAGTTGGTTTGGATGCAAATGGTATTACAATACCTGACCCAGACCCACCCACCAGCGAGGAACCTCCTACCCGACTCAGGTTAAGATGGCGATTTCCAAGCTGAAGAGTAAAAAAAGCCGCAGCACTATGTGATATCCCTGGTGAACTGCTAAAGGCTGGGGTGAATCTATAGCTCAGGGCTTGCCATCTGGCAGTCTGGTTCCTTTTTCCCCTGACCTGTTGAGGGGCATAGTCATCCCTCTCTAGAATGGAAAGGGGATCGTTGGGACTGTAGCAACTACACTGCTCAGTATGCCAGGCATACTGAGCCCACATTCTTCTGAATGGATCACAAACCACCTGCTAAGGCACCAGGGATCAGACCAGTCTGGATTCACTCCTGCCAAGTCCACAATAGACTGTTTCCTAGCATTTTGAGTAATTGTGGAACGCCGTTGAGTTTAGTTGTGGGTTGCATGCAACCTACATCGACCTCAAGAAGGCGGATTTTTGGCCTAATAGCAATAATCCAATTTACAAAAAACAAAATAAAAAAATTCAAAGATTATTGCGACAAGATAAGGAAAAATATTTAAATGAACATTACCAGAGAATTGAAAACTGTTCTATCAATAAGACAACTAAAGAACTCTACCAAGGAGTACGAAACATCACACCGAAAATTTAAACCTACAATGGACACTATCAAAACTGAAGATGGACTTGTTTTTATGTGATGGAAAAGAAGTCAAAGATAGATGGAATCAATATTGTTCCAACCTATAAAAAAAGAATAAAGATCTAACAACAACATTAATTAGACTCAATGACAGCGAAGATGAACCACCGCCACTGCTAGATGAAGTTATAAAAGCCATAAAAGAAGTAAAGAATAACAAGACCCCCGGGAATAGATGAAATAACAGCAGAACTAATTAAGAATGCTGGCGAAAGTGTTGAATACTTCTACAAACTCTGTACAAAAATATGGAATGAAAGAAAATGGCCTTTACTCCCATACCTAAAAAAGGTGACGCACTCCAATGCAACAATAATAGGACAATTGCATTAATAAGTCACACCCAGCAAACTTTTGTTGAAAATTATTGCTGAAAGAATGAGGTTGAAGTTAAGAGAGGAAATTGCAGATGAACAAGCAGGTTTTCGCCCTGGAAAAGGTACAGAAACCAGATTCTAAATTTAAAATTGATCATAGAGAAAACAGAGAACATCAAAAAGACCTATACCTGTGTTTCATCGATTATGTGAAAGCTTTTGATACTGTTGATCACGATATCCTCTGGAATAACATGAACGATATGAAGTTTCCAAAACACATCATCCAACTAATAAAAGCCATGTATGACCAACAACAAGCAGCTGTAAGAACCACTTAGGGGTTAACAGAATGGTTCGAAGTCAAACAAGGAGTGCGACAGGGTTGCATTCTGTCTCCGCACCTCTTTAATATATATTCTGAAACAATTATGAGAGGTGCTCTAGAGAATTTTGAAGGAACTGTAGATGTTGGAGGATACAAAATATCAAATCTGAGGTACGCCGATGATATAGTTTTGATTGCCAGCAGTATCACTGAACTACAACAACTACTAGATAAAGTTAGAGAAGCAAGCGAAAAGGCTGGCTTGTTTCTTAATGCCAAAAAAACTAAGATCATGAAGATTCAAAGATAACCGGCAATGAACAATGATGAACATGTTACAATCAATGGAATGATTGTGGAAAATGTGAAAGAGTTCACTTATCTTGGAGCTGTTTTAACTAATACATATGATGATTCACCGGAGATAAAAAGAAGAATTACCATTGCCAAAATGCCATTGCTCTCAATACATCTGGAAAGACCGAAGCATTACCTTACGGACAAAGCTGAGGTTATTGAACTCACTATTTTTCCCCAAATTGCATCATATGGTTCTGAGTGTTGGGTGCTGAAGTAGATAGACAAGAAAAAGATCATAGTTTTGAAATGTGGTGTTACAGACGAGTACTGCGTATTAGCTGGACAGAGAAGAAGACGAATGATGAAGTTCTGAGAAAATTGTAAAGACCGGCTGTTGGACATCTTGAACAGGAGGAAATTAAATTTATTGGTCATGTAATGAGAAGTAAAAGTATTGAGAAAACTTGCTGACAGGGATGGTGATAGGAAACAGAGGAAGAGGCAAACCGAAGACAAACTGAGCGACAATATCAAAGATATTTGCGGGCTGTCGATGGGACAAGTGGAAAGAAAAGCGTAAGATCGAGTTTAGTGG
>NC_051426.1:20234134-20241634 GCF_015228065.2 Penaeus monodon
AGTATTTTTCACGACACTAGTTCTATCACCTGTCACCTGTTGCTGCGAAAACCCGCCCGGTTTCGTATGCCGAAAAAGTCACAACTTTTTAAAATTATTTTATTTCAATCAACCGTTTTACTTTTAGGGGCTAAAACTTTAGTTTTTTATTTAAAACATCGTTCTAGTATGAAAAAAAGTGAGTTTAATGTATAAAAATAGTATTCTATTCTTTAAATGAGGCCCAGGCCGTATGATAGCCCCACGCGATATTGCAGACCATAGAGATGGTGCTGCCATCGATGAAATTTTTCAGGCCACGTGGTATTAATTATTATCTATATATTCCCCGAAGGGGGCTACATGCATTGCCACAATATTAACGTGAAACATAGACTAACCGTATAGCGAAAGGTGCGATATAATTGGTCTCTTTCGATTCATAATTTAGCTGTTATCTCTAAATTTTACAAAATAAACAGGGGTATTAATACCAAAATAAAGTTCCCCGCTGTGCAGGTGTTGTCATAACGCGGGGTTGGTTCTCCTACCAAACCACCCCATTGATACGGGTGACAACACAAACTACAGCCCGTCATTATAGAAATACGGTTTTAAGTGTTAACTCATAGGCACAGGCATTTGTAAAGTTCAATTCCATTTTTGTATTATATTTACCAAGGTGTGAAACAAAATTTAAAGTGTCCACAACCATTACCAGTTAATCCAATCATTTTGTTGTCCCTTGGATCACATTATAAAAATTTTAAAATTTGGGAACCTAGTAACAAGAGTTTTGCTATTCATGTTACTAGTTACCAATTTAATTTTTGACAATGACAATATAATATAAAAATAGCGTTATTTTGGTTCCCTTTAAATTAGAATTATACTTGCTTCCTATATTGGAGACGCAGCATATTAAATTTAGTTGCTCTTTTTATTACTTCAGGTACAATAGTAACACCAAAGCAAAAACTGAGCGGCTTTGCGTACAGAGAGACAAAAGGAAAAAAAAACACAGAAATGCTGAAACGTTTCGTCAGTTTATTATGGGCCCCGGTTGCCGCCTAAAACATCCCCACACTCTGGTGATGGAGAAACAGAACCGACGGAAAATCAAGAGCAAACCCTGTAGTACAAACACAGAATTGGGCGATGAAATTTACACTTCAACAATATCCCACACGATCAAACTCGCGACAAAACTACTTCACCCCCAATAAAATCAAACATTAGTCAAGTGAGCCCCCAGCACTGCCACAAAAGGGCGCATGCAACAAAACCGCAAAAATATCCTCATGCTGCTGAGGTAAATTTATTGCAAGTCATTCCGGTAACACGGTCAGTAAACGCGAATTAAACATGGATTATCCAGACGGTGTGTATACTGACTCTGGCAAATGGCCACTTCCGGTGCATGATAAATTACGAATCGAACTCATTAGGCGTGGTTCGTCTTTTAAAAAAATGAATGGCCCTTCCCCGTTGATCTGAGAGAAGGTCGATGTCGAAAGATTGGTTTTTTAAAACACTTGGAATGGTGAAAAAATTTAAAGGTCTTGGCTGCTTTTTTGCCCCCAAAAGGAAGTGTGCACTGCTTCTGTTTTTCGCCTTTTCATAATTACGCCAACGCTTTTGGTAAAGATAGGGTTTTCCAATTGGATGGATGACGGTGAAACAGGAAACTTTCAAGAACTTTAAGAAATCGTGGATCGTTTATTAGCGGAAGTCGAAAAACGTTCAGGCAATCCAAAAGATATGACGTCGCTTTGGCTTTATGGGAACCATCTCACTTGTTAAATGAGCGAAATGACGAACGAATTAAAAGTAGATCCAAAATTTTTCTCTACTTTACGGGGAAGTTATGCCTTAAAGTCTCATTGAAGAAGTAAAACGGTTGCGGAGGCTCATTCATAGTTTTTCCCTATTGATCCAGCAACGTATAACTCAAAATGACCCAAGAAACTGGATGTCCTTCAACTGTTAAAATGGATTGTGAAGTGGGCTCTGGTAGAGTCACTGCCAGTCTTACATCTCACTTCGCATTTGCCTCACGTTTGCGTATCCTTCGCAAGCTGCGACGGAGCTTTTTGAAGCGAAACTATTAAAACTTACCTAGGATCACTATGAAGTCACACTAGATTGAGCACTTGCCACCCTCTATAGAGTGGGAAGTCGCAAGGGATGGACACCTGAGCAAATAATCACGCTTTTCAGTTATGAAGTAAGAAAGATGTAATGTGTCATTAGACACCATAATAAAGTGTTTTCGTTGGACCATAATAAAAAATCTTATCTCTGTTTTCTTTTCTTTCATAGGGGTGGGGGCATCGTATGCCCATTGGCCCCGTGCGCCATATACCCTTAGCGATAACGCCACTGCCTGATAACTTTGTGTTGCCCTCTTATAAGCTGTATCGTGCAGTGTGACCTGCTGGTGTCCCCCTGTATTGTGGCCTATAGAAAGTGTACGGGTAAATAACTTGTGTAATAAAGGAGACTGTAATTTTTTGTTTTTTTCGTGCCCTGCCCGCGCCACTTGGTTTTCCCCTCCGTGTTCTGGGACGCTGTGGTTCTCGGTGCCTCTTGAACTGTTTCAGTGGTAGCACGCCGTCATGCCTAGCCTGCCTTGTGTTGATGCAGAGAGACGAGGCGGCCGGCGTAACAAATGGTGTCAGGAGTGGGATTAGTGGTATTTGATCAGTGGAGAGCGCCGATTTATCATTCGTCCAAAGATGGCGGCAGCCATGGAGGGAGAGGAGGCTATGACTGAGGCAGGCACGATGGAGGTGAAGCCGAGCCAGAGGGACCTGATCACTCTGCCATGCTGGCCGGTATGGAGGAGGAATGGCACAAAGGCAAAGAGCAGGCACAGAGGGCACACGAGCAGCGCGCCATCTCCGTCGAGATGCAGGCAAAAGTAAGGCAGAGGACCAGTTCTGCCAACTTGTGAGGTGCACAGAGCAAATCTTGCATCGGTGAAGTGGAACTCAGCAGTACAAACACAACAAGGCCCTCAACAGCGTGAAGATGAACTGATGGAGTAGGTGCAGACTCTGAAGGGCGAGGTTCAGGGCCTTAGGATGAAGTGAGGCTGAAGGAGGCGTCAGGAGGTAGTACGTTGCAAGCAGGAAGGCAGACGAGTTTCGGCAACAATGCCAGAGTGTCAGATTACTGGGGGTCCTGCCTGGGGTCCCGTGCAGTAACCTCCAGCCTTGCAAGCGTCGTGGCGGAGCCGTGGCGCTGCAGAAGCTGGGGACCCATCGGAACTGCTCCCTTGGGTAATAGGTTGTGGCAAACTCGGGACCGCCGGTCACCCGCCCTCGTTGCCTCCCTCCCCCCCTTTCCTCCCCCCCTGACTTGTTAAGTTCACGGCACGCTTTCTCCACCCTGCGGCCCTCGGCTCGCAGACATTCTGTTAAGCGTAAGCCAGCTAGTACGACGTTAAGGTGAACCTGGGAGGATATTTCGCCCCGATTTGAAATGCTGCTCTGCCCAGGGCTGGAGCCAGGAAAGAAGGCCCTGCAGCTGGTAAACGTGCTAAGATGCCCGCGGTGGGGGGGAAGTGTTGGGGCATCTGCCGCCAGTCCCAACAGCCTCTTACACAGCGTGGCAGAGGCTTTTGAAACACCGTTTCGCCACCAACCACCAGCCGAGGTATATCGGGCCGCGCATTGAAGAAGCGGACCTCGTGAGCGTGGCGAGCACTGTCCCAGCTGGGCGCAGATGTGGAGGTGCCTGGTAAGGAGGTCGTACCCTGCTGCTGCGGAAGAGATGATCGTGGTCCCTGGCCGCGATTTCTTTGTTGACGCTTTACAGGCCCAGCAGCTGCAAATCTAACGGCAGCAGCACACCCTGAGGACCTGGCAGATGGCGCTGCGAGGGCCCTTGGACGTTTCGAAGGCTTTCCCCTGAAGGCACCGTGCCTAGGCAGCTGCTCAGCCCCGCCGGTGATCTCCGGGGCCGGAAGGCTAAATGGGAGAAGGTATCAGTGAGGAAGGTAAGCCCGAGCCTTTCCAAGGCTTGGTTCGGGCTGCGGTAGGAAGGCATCAGACTTAGTCGGTGTCGAAGGGAGCGGAGAACACGTCCTCTCAGCGGACGGATTCTATGCCTTCGCAGCAGTGCTGCGAAGGACTGTGTCAGGTATGGTCGCCATCCGATGGTGCAGTCCTAAGGCTAGGAAGTGGTACAGGCGGGAAAACTCGGATAGGCTGGAGAATGGGCCGAAAACCCAGCCGTCCCTCGGTTGCTGGGCCCGCTTGGGTAAGTGCCGTCGAACCAGCACGATGCAGGTGGAGGGCTCATAGATTGGAAGCCATGCCGCTTACGTGGGACACGGGGGCTGAGAAGACCTAGTGTGGGCGCCTGATTATGTTGGCCACTATGCGACTTCAGTTAACGCACCACAGAGACTGTGTGGTGTCACGGGACATTGTGTCCGCAGCCAAGGGAGCTCACGGGGCCAGTGAGGCTCTTATTGTCGTGCAGCACGGTGCAGGCGGCTGCCGGGGTTGTGGTCCGATCTGGACGAGCACTGCTTGCTGGCCTTGACCCTACCTGATGCAGAGTAAGGCGTGGTGTCGACCTGGACGGAGGGCGGTGGGGTGCACGGTGAAGGATGTGCCCTTGCTTCCAGAGGTTGGCTGTTGCAGAGGTAGTTGGGCTGAACGACTGCATGCACCTTGCCCCCAGGACAGAGTCTAGAAGCCGGTGTCGCACTGTCAGAGTGATACTTATAGTAGAGGGCCTAGTGGAGGTCATCCAAAACCGGCAGCTGGCTGATGGCGTAGCGTTGGGCGGAGCCTTGTTGGCCATGAACGGTTTAGTTACGTGTTGTAGCTAATTTATCCATAAGGACCTGAGGTGCCAGCTGGTGCAAAGCTGGGCACTTGTGAGGAAGCGGAGCGTCCGAAGAGTCGTCGGGAGCGAGGAGTTGGTTGGTTGGGGCCCGTTGCCTGACTCCCTCGAGGACTTGCGCCCGGCTGTAGGCATTACCATGGGCCAGGAAGCTACTCCTGGGGCCATGGTGAAAGATGACGTTTGGCCCCGTAGCTGGCGATGAGGAACTAGCAGACGCCAACCGAGATGAGGCCGACCATTTTGGAACGGGTGAAGGCGATGCAGCAGACGTCCTGGTGACCATGAGCCCACGGTCTTGGGACAGGGATCCCCTCTGGGTGCCACTGCCATCTACCCGCCCACAACTCCTCCAGAGCGACCCCAGCGAGAGCGAAGAAAGCCGCGCTGGATGAGATTTTTCGTTTCTGAGAACTGATTTTATTTAAGATTTTCTGTATTTTTGTTTCAGGTTTAGGTATGTCAAGCAGACTGGTCGCCTGCTTGATAGGGGGATAAGTGCCTACGCCAGTGATCTGTTTTGTCCCTCGGTGCGAACTGTGGTTAAATTAAAAGGATGACCTGGCAGGGTGTTAACATAAGGGACTGGGGCGCATACATGACGCGCTGGCTGTGAGCGAGGAGCCGAGGAACAGCGAGAGACGCGGGTGGGTGCCTGGCTCCTGTGAAGACCTCGTGTGTGCCCTTTGTGACCTGATAACTTTGTGTTTCCCTGTTATAAGCTGTTCGTGCAGTGTGACATGCTGGTGTCCCCCCTGTATGTGCCCTATAGAAGTGTTACGGTTAATAACGTTGTGTACTAAGGAACAGACTGTAATTTTGTGTTGATTCGTGCCCTGCCTCGCCACTTGGTGTTTCCCTCCTGGTGTTCGTGGACCTGTGGTGCTCGGTGGCCTCTTGCCTGTTTTCAGATGTACACCCTGTGGAATAGCACGCCGCCCTGCCTACCTCCTTGTGTTGGTGAGAGAACGATGCGGCCGGCGTAACATTATATTTTTTTAAGAATTTTTGTAAAAGCGAGTCTAGAGGACGAATGATGACAGCGTCGCTGCAGGTTC
This sequence comes from Penaeus monodon, assembly GCF_015228065.2. Taxonomy (NCBI): domain Eukaryota; kingdom Metazoa; phylum Arthropoda; class Malacostraca; order Decapoda; family Penaeidae; genus Penaeus; species Penaeus monodon. The sequence continues at coordinate 20,240,032 of NC_051426.1, forward strand.
GCCGGTCAGCAGTATTTTTTTCAAATTTTGTCCGCTGCTCTGTTTGCTTTGTCTCCGTGTGTGAGTCGGAGTGAGTGAAAGGATGCCCTGCTCCTCCCACCGGCCCGATTGTCACCGCTGCGCACAAATACCAAAAAGCGTTGCCATATGTCGCTTGGGTTTCCATGGCAACAGGTGTTGTCAGGTGTTCCCTATTTTTTTCCCCGTTTTGGTTTTCTTTAAATAGGTTTATATAATTACACTGACAATCTATTATTATATATATATATATATATATATATATAATTATATATTATATATATATTATATATATATACATACCTACTACACACACACACCCTCACACACACACCACATCACACCCACACACACACAGCGCACACACAACACACACCACACACACACCACACCTAATATAATATATTAATTATATATAATATATAGATATATATATATTATATATATATACATACATACTAACATACATACTATATATATATATATATATATATTATATATTATATATATATATATATATGTATGTATGTATATATATATTATATATATTATATAATATATAGATATATCTTATATATATATATATAGATTATACAGACAAACATACACACCACAAACACACACACACACGACCACACACACACACACACACACACACAACACACACACACACCACACAACACCACACACACAACACGCACAACACACACAAAAAACAGATACATATATATATATATATATATATTATATATATATATATATATATATATACGTTTATATATTATACATATATATGTTTATATATATATGTATATATACACACTTATATAAATATATATACATACATAAGATGATCTTACCTCCTCGTTAGTTAGCAAAGCTTCCGACTCTTCTAACCTGTGACCCTCCTGAGAACCTGATTCAGCTCATTGTTTCGATCCTGTCTCGCTTTCCGATATATACTTGCCCAAAATTTTCTCCTTGTATCCATTTTCGTTTTATTCTCTGAAGGGGAATTCGTGAAGATCTCTCGAAAACCTTTACATTTAGTTTTTCATTTCTACTGTGGCTGTTTCCCTATTCCACCACACACACACACACCACACACACACACACCCACACAGCACAACACACACCCCCCACACACACATGATAATATATATATTATATATATATATGATATATATATATATTTATATATAATTATATGTGTGTGTTGTGTTGTGTGGGTGTGTGTTGTGTGTGTGTATTGTGTTGTTTATTTATATGTATATATGTATACCCATCACACATACACACATATATATTTTTCATAATATGTTTTATACATACACAATATATACATACATAATACATATGTGTATATATATATATATATATATATATAATACTGATATATTATATATATATAATATATATATTATATATATATAGATATTTACCCACTCACACGTATATATACACATTTATATATATGCTTTTATATATATATATATATATATATATATATATATATATATATATATATATATATATATGTATGTATATATCTCTCTCTATATATATGTGTGTGTGTGTGTATGTA
>NC_051426.1:20246634-20254134 GCF_015228065.2 Penaeus monodon
AACAATGCTATGGTTAATTCCAAGGTGTCAACAAAACAACAACCAAATTACAGGGAACCAAGCTGTCCTGTCTTGACCCTTCCCTCGATTTCCCCTGACCACAAGCGAAAGAGAAAGTGGGGTCAGGTCGGGGCGAGGGGAGGAACGAGATAAAATGAAATGATATTCGTGATAAGATAAATCACAAACGCGTTAAATTCGTTGCAGATGAAACAACATAAATCTCTAAAACCGAGAGAAATTAATTAACTACTTAACTACTGAGCGATAATCATGTTTGTTGACCACATAATTGATCACACGGAAATGCGATCTGAGGTGAAGGGAATAGTGTGAGAACGTGCCATTTGCTGTCATTTAGCACTTTTTACCCAACAAAAAACAACGGCTTAACACATTTATGGGAGAAGGAAAAGAAATAAGAAAAGGGGGCCCAAACGTGTACTTACATGTTTTTTTTTTTTTTTCTTAGCCATGTCTTGAAGTGGTCGAGCGGATTTTCTTCGAAGGTTTGCGTTTATGCTGCAAGCTGGAAGGACGCAGCGCCACCCTGACACCAAATTGTAAAAGGCTATGAGAACTCTAGTACAGTGGCTGACAGGGACTCAAAACACATGTAAGGGGTGAGCACACGGTACGACGACGCTACAACTTGGCTTAGGGTAATGGCGCTGAGCGCATGTCGCGGTCAGCTTGCCCAGAGGGAGAGGGCGAAGCCTGCCTTACCGCGTCGGGTGCTGGTCACGAACTCCCAGAGGCCTAGGTCATCCTCGGTATAAGTAGTACCGTTCCAGCTGGAGGAAGCATGGGGGAAGCGAGGTGAGGTCACCAGTCCCATCTGCTGCACTGTACAGATACAGAGACAGAGAGAGAGAGAGAGAGAGAGAGAGAGAGAGAGAGAGAGAGAGAGAGAGGAGAGAGGAGAGAGAGAGAGAGAGAGAGAGAGAGAGAGACGAGAGAGAGAGAGAGAGAGAGAGAGAGAGAGAGAGAGAGAGAGAGATTGAGAGAGAGAGAGTGAGAGAAAGAGAAAGAGAGAGAAAGAGAGAGAGAGAGAAAGAGATAGATAGATAGAGAGAGAGAGAGCAAGAGAGAGACAGACACAGAGACAGGGAGGGAGGGAGGGAGGAGAGAGAGAGTTTCTAACTCTCCCCCTTTCCTTAAACCCCTCCTTTACATTTCCCCTCCCTCTCTACCTCTCTATTTTCAGTGTATCTCCTTGGGTCACTTGCGTTTTAATATTATAGTGTGATATTTGTTTCAAAGTTATTTTCAATTAAACAAATGATTTAATATAAGTATGTTATATTTTGTAAGTGCGATATCCAATTGACTTCACACTTGCCTTTTGCGATCAAATTTTGACCGCGTGTGACCTGTCTCATGACCCTTTCTGACCGTGTGAATTCCGAAGTCAATTATCCGATTCGTTATCTTGGTGTTATAATAATCGGATGAACCTCACTTCGACCTCACTCAGGTAAAATCGGTCACAGTGATTGCCATCTGACTCTGACCACAATTAGAAATATATTGTTTCTATTTTCATTTCAATTATATCTCGTTGTAAGAGATTATTTAAATTATATCAGCTACTATGATTTCATATTGTTTGTGATTTTCGTTATCATTATTCATCAATTCATGTGAAATTGCCTTGTCATCCTAACGATTTTCTTTCATTCCTCTCACGTAATCGTTAAGATGCTGACTGATTTTCATATGTCATTAATTATTCTATATTGCGAACGTCATTTCATCTTTATTACATGGTCCTTGGTGATGATCCCAACGACGGGTTTCTGGACATATAATTAGTGTTTAAGATGAATGTTGTCCTTTCACGTGCTCAGAAGCACATTTATCGCACAGATGCGATCCGGTGCCCATGTCGCGCCCGGCAGTACCCTCTTCAACCTGAAAATATGGTGGGGTGCTGGCCGCTTTTCCTCCGGGAATCTTTAGGCTTAAGTTTAATATAACTTGCAACCACGAGGGTTGCCCTATCGGCGGATCAGCGGCCTGCTTGCACCATGCACTACTCTGCAAGCTTTGTCTGTTCTGTGACAGACTTGTCACCATTTCATACATTTCACATACTGCTGCAGTATCATTTCTGTGATTTCGAATGGTAGGTGATATAACGGTGCAATTACCGTAGAGTAATATCTATATTACCATATTTATGAATGTGCTTTTCGTGCAGTTAGATCGGTATTTATTTTCCTTGACCTCTAAAAATTTTCCACTTTACTAATCAATTCCACCTCGCACGTCATTCTATTTCTTATTACTCTCACTCACTTTATCTATCTGCTATGATTCTATACCTATTCTACCACTATATTTTCTACTCATGTGCTATACTCTGACTTATTCACTTTATAACTCTAACTTATTTACTCACTTATATCGTCTATTCACCAATCACCGCATTTATGCAATTTGTATAAATCACGTTAATTGCACAAGAATTACATGCGTATAGTCTTGCGCCAATCTTGTATTCTTGCCTTGCATTACGTTTTATTGTACTGTATGTTGTTATTAAGCGTATATGATGTAATGAGTCACTCCCAAGTAAATATGAGGACTGCATTTACCTATTTTCATTATCGCTTTGCTTTGAAATGTTGAAGGTGTCCATGGTAGACATATTCTAATCAATACTAATTTCTTATAAGTCAGATATATATTGTATGTACTATTGCACAGCACACTGTTGACCTCCGCATTGTTGCAATTTTTCTTTTCTCTAAGGAAGTCTGTCGTTCAACATAGTCCTTGCGGACGCGACAACTTTTCCTTCCTTATAGACAGGCACAATGCTTATTTCTTGTAGATTTTCACCTCTATCTATCCTGAGACAATTGCAACTCAAGCCAGTCCTTGCGGACTATTGCAATTGTCTCCCTAAACATGTTCCTCTGTATATCTCTTAACAGTGAAATTATATAAAAAAGGGAGGTTTTAAAAATTGAAAATTCAATATAAAAATTTTTAATACTATTTTCTTGCGATACATCTGATTATATCTTACGTACGGCCCTTGTCACAACCCCCCCTCCCCCTCCCATTTCGCCCTCCTGTCTATCTGCCTTTCTCTATCCCTTGGTGTACTTGTTTCAGAAAATGGCGGATCAGCTGCGCAAGAAGTCCAGGACCCAGCCTGCCAGGACACACACCAGGCATGGCCGACAACACTTGCTGCTCCCGACGAGGACGACGGGTGGGTGCATGAGCCAAGTGATCTCAGATTGGTCAAATGCCTTCGATTACACACTCCCTAGCCGAGAAAGGTGACCAATGGGGTTTCTTGCCCGTGCATTGACCTAAGCCACACACAGCCACTACGTCGAGTCGCGGTCCAGCCTATCCGCTGCCCGGGTCCCTTCTTCCGCACAAGCCGGCCATTTCAACCTCAGTCCACGCTACACTACCAACAGACCGTTTTACAAGTGCCTCACAATAGATAGATAGAGCAGGAGGGAGAGAGAGAGATACACAGACAGACAGAGTCAGAGGGAAAGAGAGAGAGAAAGAGAGAGAGAGAGAGAGAGAGAGGAGAAGAGAAAGGGAAAGGGGAGAGAGAGAAACTTTTTATTTTGTGAAATGATTTCTTTTTTTCCCAAATAATTGAGGACCCCATTTCCAAAATTTTTCCTTTCAGCTTTTCTTTGAAATTTTTAAAAAGGGGGCCCAATTAAAATTTTTAAACTTTTTTTCCTTTCAAAAAATTCCTTCCCCCCCTTGAAACCCCTCCCCCCATTTCCCTTTTTCTTTTTTAAAAGGTTTTTTAAAAAAGGTTTAAAAATTTTCCCCCCAAATAAAAAAATCAAATTTTTTTGGGAAAATTTTATACTTTACTAAGGCTGCCAACCCCCCTCCCCCAAAAATTTGCAATTTTTCCCTAACCCCCCCCCTGGGGAAAAATTGGGGTGAAAAAGGGGCCCCCCTTTAAAAAACCCCACTGCCAGGAAACAAAGGGGGGCCGACAACCCCCTCTCCCAAAGGGGGGGTCAAGCCAAAATTCGGGGAAAGGGAAAAAACCCGGGGAAGAAGGTAAAGGGGGGGAAAAACCCCAAGGGACCAAAAGTGGAGGGGGGGGGAAGAGGGGTGGCCCTTTTTGAAAAGGGAAAAAACCCCGTCAATAAAAGGGAAAAGGGAAAAGGAAGGGGGGGGGGGGTCCCCGAAAGGGGGGGAAAAGTAAAGAAAAAAAAAGAGGGAAGGAAACAAAAAGAAAAGGGGAGAGAGAGAGAGAAAAAAAAGAAGAGGAGAGGGAAAAGAGAGAGAGAAGGAGGGGGGAGAGAGAGAAGAGCGGGAGAGAGAGGGGAAAAGAGAAAAAAAAGGAATGAGGGAGAAGAGAGAAAGAGAGAAAGGGGAAGAAAAGGAAAGGGTAAAGAGAGAGGGGAGGAAAAAAGGGGAAAAGAAAAGAGAGAGAGAACACAGAAGAAGACAAAAAAGGGAAAGGAAATAGAAGAAAGTAAGATAGAAGGGGGAAAGAGGAGAGAGAGAACAAGAGAGAAGAGAAAAGACAGAAGGGGAAAAGGGGAAAAGGGGGGGGGAAAAGATGAAGATAGAAAGAAGAAAAAAGGGAGAGGAAAAGAGAAAAAGAGGAGAAGAGAGAGAGAGAGAGAGGGAGGGGGAAAAAAAGAGAAGAAGAAAAGAGAAGAAGAGAAGAGGAGAGAGAGAGAGAAGAAAGAGAGGGAGAGAGAGAGAGAGAGAAGAGGAGAAGGAGAGGGGAAGAGAGAGAGATTTGGGGGGAAGGGGAAAGAGAAGAGAGAGAGAGGGGGGGGACTGAGGGGGAAAGAGGGAGAGTCAGAGGGAGACAGAATTTTAACTGGGAAGATAGATAGAAAGATAGATAGAGGAAAGAGAGAGAGAGAGAGAGAGAGTTTTTTTTTTGTTTTCATAAATTTATTTCGCTCAGTGACGCAAGTTTTTAAACAAAAATTAAAATGTGGCTACAGAGTTTTATGACACGTGGGTCACGCTATGAATTAATTGCAGAAAGAAAGATGAAATAAATACATGAATGCTAAATTTCTAAAGTATTACATCTAGATTGTCCTCTGTGTAAGTAGCAGCGTCTAAGACGAGTTCTTTTTGATATGAGACAGTAACTTTTCGACACTCGAGGCAGTAATGCTGAAAAGTGGTTGCATTGTGGCGTCAAAAATTAACGATGAGTCGGGAGCAGTCCTCTGCCTCGCCACCGGCCCATGGTCGTAGCCTAACCGGAGCGGGCAGCCACCAAGTGTTTTTTACCAGCAGCCCGCGGTGTCGGTTTTGTGGGGAGAGGGGGCGAAGTGGTCGTAGTGCGGATGTTCGCTCGTGGCCGCTCGGCTTTCCGCCCCAGGTGGCGAAAGTGAGGGGAAGCAGTTTCCGTTTGTAGTGAGAGGGGGTTTTGGGCGAGGGGCCCGGTACAGGCAGTTTTGGAAGACAGTCCACGACACATTAGCTGTTATTTCAACATGTAGGGAACCCATAGGAAATGTTTTAAAAGTGCTGCCCAATGGCCTTGACTAATGGGCAGTATTGAGACTAGGTACAGGTTTCAGGTTTGGGGGAGGAAAGGGCACGGAGGGCAGAGCAAGTCAAAAAATAACTAGTTCAGGTTTTTGGCCCGTAGAAGTAGGCTAACAGCATCTAAAAGCCCAGGCATTTCACGGAGGTAGAGCTTGCCCAGCCTGCAGAGGGCGTCCAGCCCACCCAAATTTCGGGGGTTCCATGTAGTAGAGAAGAGAAGTAAAAAAAAACTGTCAACATAGAGGGGTGGGGGCAGGAAGGAAGAACTTACCTTGCAAGGCCCCAGGGCTAGGGTTTCTTTTGGGCAGGGGTACCCTCCTACAGGTGGGTGTGTAGGAAACTATATAGGACGAGTTGCACGGGGGAGGACCATGGTCAACTTCCTCTTGGGGAACATCAAATCCAATCTTCAAGGTCCGGAAATTTTCCTGGTCGGGTTTGGGGGGACAAAAAATTGGGGTTCAGTGACTATTAAAAAAGGCCTGCAAAAGTGGAACAAGATGGAGGAGGGAGAAATTAACAGAAAGAAGACATGGCAAGATTTGTTCCACAAGGGGAAGGAGGTGAAGTCCTGCGCATGTTAGAAATTAGTGGACTTTGGGCACCCTAGAATTGCACTTTTCCCTTTTCTGAATTTTTTTTAGGGGACTAGTGCTGTATAGATTTTTTGGGCCTCGGGAATGGAGACCCCGGGAACATTTTTGGGTTTTACCAGAAAGGGGATTTAAGGCGCCAGTAGTCATGTCAGAAATTTCCTGAAAATGGGATGGACACATTGGCTGCTGGCTTTGGGGGGAAAAGGGAAAGTCCAAATTTTGGAGCATAAAGTATGATACTGATGCAAAGCCAAAGCACTAGGGGGGTGCAGGCCCCTTTTAAAGGGGAAAATAGGATGATTTGTTGCTTAAATACCCTGATCCTCACAAGAGTTTTCCCACTAACCCAAACCCCAAAGCGGGTCGAGGATCAATCTGGTTTTGCAATGTAAAAGGGCATTTTTCAGGTCAATGAATGCGAAAAGATTTGTAGAGGAGAGGCGAGTGTATAGCCCCAAAAGGGAAAATGATGGTCCCCGGTGTTGGTCAGGAACCATATAACCTGGTTGATAGTTGTCTGAAGGCGATACTAAGGCGTTTCAAAAGATACACTTCAGCATTTTACAGAAGCAGATGAGGGAATTGGTCAAACTTTCATGCCAGGCTAGGAATAGGTACAATGAGGGTCTTGGCCAGCCTTGGCGCACATATCCATGTCGGGGGCAAAGGTTTTTAAAGCTGTAGAAGGGGATCACCATTGACCTTAGGGGGAGCGCAAGATGGATATGTGATGCCATCATCACCTGGGGAGTTTTACCGTAGCAAAGCCGACATGTTCCTTTTTTATTTGGGAGCTTTTTCCCATCTTTCTTAGCAGGGCTGCTGACAGGCTAGAGCATGGAGGATTTTTTAGGGAGGCAGTTTTTACATGGAAGGAAAGGTAGAACACGGATTCTGTGACCAGGTTCAACAAACCGGGCATTTGGGGGGGGGGCCGAGGGCTTTTTCAAAAACCACCTTCTTTATGAGTTCCCCCTGAAACCCTTCTTTCTGATGATTGATGGTATTTGGTGAAAATCACGCCAGGCATCACAAAAAACCACTGTTGTAGGGGGAAAAAAAGAGTACTGAATATCTGGTACTGTTGAAGTTTTCGGGGGGGGATCCCTCTATAGACATGGCTGTCCTCTGGCCGTCTCTCTGTTGCCTTTTATGGTTATGAGATCCCCATGAGTTAGGTGGACTTAATGTTTGGTTCGAAAAAATAATGGCTACAAAAAATCATGTTGAAAGAAAAAAGAACAAGTTTTAACCCCCAGGAGAAGGACATCAAGCTTGAAGAGAGAGCAGACTTAGGGGAATAGTAGGGCATACTTAGGGGAATAGATCGGGTACGTATAGGAGAGAAAATTCACAGTAGGAAACGAGCATGAAGGGT
>NC_051426.1:20264134-20276634 GCF_015228065.2 Penaeus monodon
GGAGAGATGTGATGAGAGAGGCGGGAGGGAGAGAGAGAGAGAGAGAGAAAAGGAGAGAGAGAGAATAAGAGAGAGAAAATTAGAAAGAGATAGATAGATAGATAGATAGATAGATAGATAGAGAGAGAAGAGAGAGCGAGAAAGAGGAGGGAAACGTGAAATGAGTGAGAGAGAGAGGTTAGAGAGAGAGAGAGAGGAATCGAGAGGGACGAGAGAGAGAGAAAAGAGAGACGAGAAAGAAAGAGAGATCGTAGAGAGATGAGACGAGAGAGAGAGAGGAGAGAGAAGAGAATGAGAGAGAGAGATGGAGGAGAGAGGAGAAGAGGAATGAGAGGAGAGAGAGAGAGAAGAGACGAGAGACCTCTCGCGAGACGAGAGCAGGAGAGAGCGAGGAGCGAGACCGAGGGACAGAGACGGCAGAAGGGGAGGCGAGGGAAGAGAGAGGACGAGAGAGAGAGAGAGAGAGGCCCGAGCGAGAGAACGACGAGAAAGGAGCGGAGATGACGATGAGAAGAGAGAGAAGGGAGAGGAACGAGACGACGAGAAGAGAATGAGAGAGAGAGAGAGGACGAGAGAGCGACGAGAGACGAGCCGAGAGAGAGAGAGAGAGGCGAGATCGAGAGAGCGAGAGAGAGCGAGAGAGAGCCCGAGAGGCAGAGAGAGAGAGCGATAGAGAGAAGGAGGAGAGAGAGCCGAGAGAGGAGTCCGAGCGAGGTGATGAGTCGCTGATGAGAGCGGGGAGAGAGAGAACCGAGGAGATCCCCGAAGGACGACCCCCCAGCGACCCCGGAGGATACACGATCGAGAGACTCGACCCCGGATAGAGAGAATGAAGGACGAGAAGAGGAGAGAGAGAGATAGGGAGCAGAGAGAGAGAGTGATGTGAGAGAAGGACGAAGAGGAGAGAGAGACGAGTTGAGAGAGGAGCACGAGAGAGAGAGAGAGAGAGGACAGAAGAGAGATGAGAGAGAGAGAGACGATGAGAGAGTATGAGACTTAGAAGGAGTAATGAGAGAGCGGAGAATGAGAGAGAGAGAATAGACGAGAGAACGACCGAGAGAGAGACGACGAGCTAGGATCGGAGACGAGAAGAGAGGAGAGAGACGAGATGGAGAGATGTGTGTGAGAGAGAGTGAAGAGAGAGAGAGAGCGAGAGAGAAGAGAATGAGATGAGAGAGAGAGAGAGGAGATACGAGAGACCTTCATGTGAGATGAGAGCAGAGAGATGAGAGATTAGAGGAGAGAGAGAGAGGAGAGAGAAGGGAGGGAGGGAGAGAGAGAGAGAGAGAGAGAGAGCCGCAATGCGAGAGACGCAGACGAGGAGAGAGAGAGAGATGGAAGAGAGCAGAGGGAGAGTGTGACGACGCACCACGAGCAGAGAAGACGAATGTGACGAGAGAGAGAGATGACGAGAGACTGAGGAGATTTCGACGATGAGATGAGAGAGAAGACCACGCCGCACGACGCGACGACGATGAAGAGAGCCGAGAGAGAGAGAGGAGGGAGGGAGGCGACAGAGAGACGAGAGAGAGAGAGAGAGACAGACGCCGAGTGCAGAGACGGATGAGCAGAGAAGAGAAGAGAGCGACGAGGAGAGAGAGAGAGACGAGAGGAAGTGAGATATGACCGAGAGAGAGAGATGAGAGAGAGACAGAGAGCCCGAGAGAGCCGAGAGGAGAGATGAGGACGAGGACGAGGAGAGGAGCTAGAGAGAGAGAGTGGTCATGTCATCCCAATCAAAGCAATTTGCTGAGTATTCCATCCTCGCAAATTAATTGCTTCATTGTATTTGGTCAGTGAGAGCACATGTGCTGTTGTCTGCAAACTTTGGGTTAGCCTTATTGGATATATGTACATATGTGTTACGTGCATAACTTGCGCTGTGAGACTGTGAGAGTACAAGCAATGGGGAGTAATTTCTCTACAGCATCTGAGTGGACTTATAGATTGATACAGCATCTTCGCATTTCATTCAGCTACTGATACTATAGATATATATTAGATATATATAATATATATATATATATATATAGTATATATATATATATATATTATATAAAAATATAATATTGAAATCATATATATATATATCATTATGAAGTATGCATATATAGATGATTATATATATATATATGAATAAATATCTTAATCATATAAATATATATATATATATATATATATTACTATAAATAATATATATATATATTACACATATGTACATACACAAGCCACACACAAAACCCACAACACGCACACCCCCATCCCCCACCCACACCACACACACACACACACACACACACACACAAAAACACACACACCACACATACAACCCACATACACACACACACACACACAACACACACACATATATATATACACACACACCAACAACACACACACACACACACACACACACACACACACACACACACATACACACACAACACACACACCACACACACCTCACAAACACAGTAAAGTGTACACAGAGATTGAAAAGAGGAACGCAGGACACATTTCATATATCATATATATTCTTCTCTTTTAACGGTAGGACATGTCTGAGCCGCCGTCGCGCGTCACAGCAATGATACGTACATTGTAGTTTTTCATGTGTGATGCATCTAGGGGAGTGAGTACTTGGTAGGGTCCCCAGTTCCTTCCACGGGAGAGTGCCGGTGGTACCTTTTTTTTTTCTTTTTTTTTAGGTAATCCAATCTCTCTATTAGCCGGGCTTTGGGACCGCACTTTTGACTTGGGATGGCTTAGGCCACCCACAGTGGCTAGGTGGCAATCAAGGTGAAGTTCTTGCCAAGGGAACAACGCGGGGGGGGGCCGGTCGAGGACCTCGAACCCTCGCAACTTCCAGATTGCCGTAGTGACAGTCTTGCACCCTAGTCCGACGCTTAACCATTCGTCCACCGCCAGGCACCTCACTATTAGATATATTTATATAATATATATATATATATATATACTATACTATATTATATACTATACTATGTATATATACATATTTTTACCACACAAAAATAAATAATAATATGTATATATAGATATATATTATATATATTAATATTACATATTTTATATATATATGTACATATATATGTGTGATACACACACACACACAACACACACAACACACCACACACAAACGCATACACATCACATGTGTTATGTATATTAATTCTATATATAAAACCACATAACATGTATATATGATATTATATACTCATAGATATATATATATATATATATATATATTATATATATATATATATATACACACATTACATAATATATATGATCATAGTATATAGCATATCTATATATATATATTATATTTTATATATACATATAAATTAAAAAATAAATATCCCCATATGTGTGTGTGTGTAGGTTTGTGTGTCGTGTGTATAGATATATATACATATATTATATAGATATATATATACTAGATATACTTATATATATATGTATTATATATATCTATATGATTTATACTAATGATATATATATATATATATACTATATATACATACGACACACACACACACACACCAATTCATACTGTATTATAGATATTATATGGTACTATATATACATACGATATTACATATATATAGTATACATATAGATCTAGGAGATAGATAGATATACGAGATAGTATACAATATATGGTATGTATATAGATGTTAGAATATAGATAGCTATATCATATAGATATATAATATATTATATATATATGTATACCACACACACTACACACACACCACACACACTACACCACACACACACCAAACACACACACATATAGATATAGTATATTAATATAGATCACTATAGATATATAAACTCTATATATAAGTATGTATTGATACACACTTCCACACACACACACAATAATTATATAAGATATATAATATATAATATATATATAATATATATATATACTATATGTAATATGTATAGATACAATATATATACATATATAACCATATTATATATATATACATCTATATATTTACGTATATGTATACTATACTATCTTATAGTATATATATATTATGAATACTACTCTATTATATGGAAAAGGTACCAGAATCCAGTTTTAAATCGCAATTGATACACAGAGAAAAAACAGAGAACATGCAGAAAGCCCGTCATACCTGTGTTTTCACTCGATGAATCAAAAGTCTTTGATACTGTTAATCACGACTATCATCTGGAATAGCAGGAACGATGTGAGGGTTTCGCAGCACACATTCACACTAATAAAAGCCATGTCAGACCAACAACAGGCAACTGTAAGAAACATTTATTTACACACACACAACCACACCACACACACACAACACACACACACCCACAATATTATATATTCTATACATCATATCATATATATATATATATATATATATTATATATCTATAAGATTTATATATGTGGTGGTGTGTGTGTGTATACATGTGTTGTGAAATATATATATATATAAGATATATATATATATCTATATTATATATATCATAATGATATATAATATATTTTTTTTTTTTTTTTACCTACGGTAGGTTCATGTGCAGCCGCTGTGGTCACAGCATGCTACTTTTTAATTGTAGTTTTCATTGTTTGTCATGCTCCTTGGAGTGAGTACGTGGTAGGGTCCCCCAGTTCCTTTCCACGGAGAGTGCCGGTGTTACCTTTTAGGTAATCCAGATCTCTGCATTTATCCGGGCCCGGGACCCTAGCACTGATGGCTGCGCCGCCCACCCAGTGGCCAAATAGGACCATATCGAGCAGAAGTTCCCCGCTCCAAGGACTTCATCGTATCTAGGCTCGATTTCACCTAAAAATTTATGTAAATCAGTGTGCACCAACCCAATCGCCAGCCAGCGAGAGAGTCGGGTGCATCCATGCACACACGGCATCGCCCGCGCGCTTATGTCGAGCACGCACACATGACTTTCTATTATTATATATATATATATACGCCGTATATATCAGATATATACTATATAGTATATATATATTAGATATATATAACACCATATACAGTAAAAAAGTCATCCTCTGGGGAAACTGAAACCGGCACGGGGGGGAATCTTAGCTGTGGTGCAAACATCAAACTACATTCGTTATGGTATATCTGTGCATTTTTTTTCTCGTAGCGTTGTCCCCATTCTCTATATTCGCTCATGATAGGTTCTGATAGATACTGTTTAACGATCAGATACAATCCTGACGCCATTTTTTCCAGAACAACGAGGAAACAGTACACGACGATGTGTCCAACGAGATCCTCAGCCAGAGCATTCATGCACAACCCTACACACACACAACAACACACACAACACACAACAACACACACACACAACCACACACACACAACCCATCATTATATATAATATATATTACATAGACTATATATATATAGAGATATATAATAGATATATATTACACGCACACTAGGCCGCGGTGGCCGAGTGGTTATCGGACTCAGACTGTCACCGACGGCAATCCGGGTTCGAGGTTTCCGAGTCACCGCGTGTCCTTGGGCAAGAACTTCACATCGAAATGCTACCTAGCCACTGGGTTGCCAAGCCCAGCCCAAGTCAGTGCGGTCCCAAGCCCGGATAAAATAGAAGAATGATTACCTAAAAGGTAACCCGGCCACTCTCCGTGGAAAAGAACTGGGGGGACCCTACCACGTACTCACTCCAAGATAATCACAACATGACAAAATAAAGTAAGTATCATGCTGTAACCACGGCCGCTCAAACATGGCCGATACCGTTAAAACAAACACACACACCACACACACAACACACACACACACACACACACACACACACACACACACACAACAACCACACACACACAAATATTAGCATATATATATATTGATTAATATATATATTACATATACTATATATATACAACAAAAACAAACACACACACACACACACACACACGAACACACCACACACACACACACACACCACACACTATATCTATATACTATCTATTTCCTATCTATCATATATATATACCTATATATATATATATATTAAATATATAAGAGGCCGCAGGTGGGCCGAGTGGTTTTAGGCATCAGACTCAAGAATGCACGACGGTTTACTCTGCACGTTCGCGGGTTCGAGGTACCGCGCCGGCGCGTTGTTCCCTTGGTGCAAGGAACTTCACACGCACTACCTACCTAGCCACTGGCGGAGCCAAGCCAGCCCAAGTCAGTGCTGTCCAAGCCCGGATAAATAGAGCGAATGATACCTCATTTGGCCAACTGGTGGGCGGGCCAGCCAAGTTCAGTGCTGAGTCCCGCGGCCGGATAAAATTCGCAGAAATGATTACCCTAAAGGTAACACCGGCACTCTCCGTGGAAAGGAAAAAACTGCGGGACCCTACCACGACTCACTCCAAGAGCATGACAACATGAAACTACAATTAAAAGTATCATGCTGTGGAACCACAGCGGCTGAACATGAACATACCGTAAGAAAAAAAAAAAAAAAGAAAAAAAAAAAAAAAAAAAAAACAAAAAACAAAAAAAAAAAAAAAAAAAAAAATTATCTAGTATATATACTATATATATATCATATATAATATATATTATATATACTATATAGTATATATATATATATCATATGACCACACACAATGTATACACAAACAACAAGTATATATATATGTATATATATATATATATATATAATATATATATATATATATATCTATATATGTGTGTGATGTGTGTGGTGTGTGTGTGTGTGTGTAAATAAGTGTTACTTACAGTTGCCGTTGTTGGTATACATGGCTTTATTAGTGAATGATGTGCTGTCGACGGAAACCCCTCACATCGGTCATGCTATTCAGAGGATATCGGATATAAACAGGATCAAAAGACACTGTGAGTCATCGATGAAACACAGGTATAGGTCTTTCTAATGTTCTACTGTTTTTCTCTATGATCAACTTTTAGATTTAAAAATCTCGGTTTCTGTTACCTTCCGACCAGGGCCGGAAAACCCGCTTGTTCGTCTGCAGTATCTCTTTAACTTCCTAGTGCTTCAGTTCTTTCAGCACAATAATTTTCAATACATCAAATTGTGCTGTGCGACTAATTATGCAATCGTCTGTTATGTTTTGCATTGGATCGTGAGGTGTGTACTCTTTTTTAGGTATGGGAGTAAAGACTGATTGTATCCAGATTTGGCCATCTTCTTTTAATTCCAAATTTTGCTACAAAGTTTGTAGAACGTATCAACACTTGGCCAGCATTCTTGATTAGTTCTTCTGTTATTCATTGTATCCGGCTCTGTATTCTTCAACTCCTCCATGGCCCTACAACTTCGTCTAGCAGTGGCGGTGTTTCACTTTCGCTTGTCATTGAGTCCAATTAATGTTCAGTTGTTAGATCCTATTCCCTTTGTATAAGTTTGGACCAATATTGATCCATCTTATCCCCGACCTCCTCTCCATAACCAAAACTATGTGCCATCTTCAGTTTTGACCTAGTTGTCACTGTAGGTTTAAACTTTGTGTAAGGTCTCGCACCTCACGGTATAGCTCCTTAGTTGTACATGATAGAACAAGCCCTCAAGACTCTCGTGCAATGTTCTATTCAAAACATCTTCCACATCTCTGTCGCAACAATCTTTGAATTTTGTTTTTTTTTTTTTTGTTAAATCATATCTTAAAGGGATTATTAATACCCTTAGATTAGATTTTAGCAATTTTCTTGTTTCAAGTTCACTGTCGTGTTTCTTCTGATAATCCAGGGAGAATTTGTCTTTTTTTTGGCAGATAGTTTCTTAAGCAGGCTCAGCAGGAGTGGCTTTTCCTTCTTCCCACAACTCATTTGGTGTTTTATCATCTTCACATTGATGAAGTAATTCAAATTTGTGACATTGTAATTCTGTAACGTTATCAAGAGTTTGGTTAGTCGAGATTTAGAGGGTGTTGGGACGTCCATCTTTTGGTCTTATTTTAAACGATACATTAACGCTAGTAGGTGGTCATCTGTTGCAGTCGGCAACAGGTTCCTTGTCTTAGGCATTTTTTCTATAACTTTCCATTCTGAGTTCACACACAATGTAGTCAATTTGGTTGCGTGTTACTTTTGTCTGGTGAAAAAACCACGTCTGTACAAAGCGTCATGGGTGGTGTTGGAACAAGGGCTGGCATAACTAGATTATTCACTGTTACCTACACAGAATTCAATAAAATCCTTCACCTCTTTCATTTACATCCCCAAAGGCCGAATTTCACACAGGTCATTTTTTAGCTCATCTTTGATACTTTGGCCGTTGAGGTACTCCCATGATTATTTTTAATCTCTGTTAGGGCATTGTTCAAAGTTTCTCGGAGGAAGGTTATGCACAGAAATTCAATTTCTTCATACTTGCATGTTGGTTGGTGCGTAGCATTGTATAAATACTAAGTTATGAGGTTCTTGACTTGTATTCGACTTTTAAAAGCGATCATTATTAGGGCTTGTACCCAATTAGTGCATTTGAGGTGTTTTTTCGTGAGAATCATAGCCAACTCCGTGACTATACTTTCCTTTTGTTTTCCAGAAAAGAAAGAACTGTCTTGGTGTTTCTTAGTTTTGAAACTTCATTACTTTTCCAATTGTTATCACTGATTCCTAGTATGTAGAATGTTGTACTAGCCATTTCGAAAAACAGGTCTGTAATTTACCCATCTCTTTCATTTCCTTAGTTCCACGTTCCGATCTTAATGCTTTCTTAATAGGATTCCTGTTTTCTTATCTTCTTCGTCTTCCAGATGCTCATATTTAAAATTGTCAGCCTGGCTTGCCCTACTTCTGTCCCCCCGCCGCCCCTGATAACCCACGCGACGGGCACGATGTGGTAGAATATCATTTCTGTATTTAATCATTGGTTGTAGATGTTTGTCAGAGAGAAAAGAAAAGTCGATGTGGGAATCCCCCAGGCTCTCTTCTCAATCGCAGTCCTCCAATGTCACTAGCGAGGAAAACATCTCTGCCGCTTTGGAAACGTTACACGCAATACGCCACGACATATTGTTTGGTGGGAACGTAATCAGTAGACCGAAGGTGTTTTCACACAGATATCCCACTGCCCTGCTGACAACAGCTTCACCATATGTTAGATATATGAATATTATATATGTGTGTTGTGGTGCCTGTTATAGTATATTATATAAGATATATATATATATATATATATATTAAGATATCTAATGTATTTATAATATATATATATATGTATATAAATATATATATATATGTATATATATATATATATATATTATATAATATATATATATATGCACAAACACACAAAAATGAATATATATATGTAGTGTTGTGTGTGTGTGTGTGGTGTGTGTGTGTTGTGTGTGTGTGTGTGTGTGTTGTGTGTGTGTGTGTGTGTTGGGGTGTGTGTGTTGTATAACAACCCTCCATGACCCCAGGACTCGAACCTAGGGTACTCCGGGTATGGAAAACCGGAGGCAGTGCTAAAACCAACCATGCCACACGACCCAATAAAAGAGTGTGCAACGAGGATCTGACTAGCTTACATAGACATTACCTATCTACTAATACTTGAGTAATGACAGCGAAGTTTTACGCTCACTCCCCGTGGGCATTCGGTGGAAAATGATTTAAGCATTCAAATCTCTACAGTGTCATGGTTTTGGTTTAGAACTGGCCGCCGGTTCATACCCGGACAAGTGAAATAGGTATAGAGTCACTGTCAGGGAGTGTTGTTTATCTATCGAACATATCTAATGCGGATTTGCATTTACGACCATCATTCTTCTCATATATATACCTCAGTACATCTCGCGTGCTTTGTATATACAGGTATATATCATATATATGTATATATCTATACTTATATATTTCTATATATATATATATACATAGATGTATATGTATGTATGTATGTATTTGTATAAACTATATATTATATATGTGTAATATACATAGTATATAATATATATATTTATATAGTATATATATATATATATATATAAATAATATATATATATATGTAGGTAGTATGTATCTATATGTATATACATATATTATATGTATATATATATATATTATTAGATTATATATAAATATATATTATAAGATTATATATGTATTAACTAATACACACACTACACACATTGTATATATGCACACACACCAACCACCAAGTAATGACGGATGTGTGTGTGTGTGAATGCCGCGATTGGTCCAGTGGTTAGAGCACCTGGATCAGACTTACGGGTCCTGAGCTCAGTCTTCAGCAAGCGGCAGTCGTAAAAATGCCTGGGCACAGCTGCTGGCTGAACCCGAGCTCACGGCAGAGGGGGGAAAACGACAATCGCTGAGAGTCAAACGCAGATGTCGTAGGGGCACAAACCGCGGTGATTATGGAAGTGCATGTACAATCAGGCAAGGGTTGGCACGGCCATATAATTTGTCCTCCACACGTAATATTGATGAGAGGCTATGTCCTGCCGTGGAATGAATGCAGTTAAAAAAAAAACTTCCCATTGCCCCCATGTGAAGAAATTGTTAGTCGCAGCAGCAGCGGCGGGAGGCGGGCGACGTGGGACGGGAGTATTAGCGGAAGATGCTGGAGTGGGGAAAGATCGGGTTTGGGGTTAGAGGATGTTAGAGGGGTGATTTGTGTATATATTATATATATATATATATATATATATATATATATGCTATATATATATAGTATATTATGATATATATTATACACTATAATATGAATAGATATATATATATATCTATACTTATATATATTATATACTCATACTACTATATTATATATCTTGTTATGTATTAGATATATACAGAACACATATACCACAAATCATAGTGTGTGTGTATATATGTAGATATTATAAGATACTAGTATATATATAAGTACTATATATATATATATTCATTATATTATATATATGTATATACTATAGGTATGTATGTATGTATATATATATATATATATATTATATTTAAAAAACTTTTTCTATAGATATATTATATAGTATATATATGAAATATATAGATATTAGAGGTGTTTTATAATATCATATTATACTATATATAGATATATATATATAGGATATAAATTCTATAATTATTATAACACTATATTATAAATATATATATATCGTTACTATAATACTACTACTATTATATACTTATATACTATATATATAATATACATTACAAAAGACAGATGGCGCAGAAATCACACACCACACACAGTCACAGATCAGCAATAAATAAATAGAAAGAAAAAGAGAAGGACAAGACAGTTGTAGATAATATTAAACTAGAGCTAGATAGATATATAGATATACAAACAGTCATATGATGTGGTTCACTACTACATTTTTCAAGGTCGTAAGCAACCTAAAAAATGGATATTTCCGCCGATTATAGCGTTCGCTACCTTAGTATTGTGAATTAAATGCGTTTCCTGCCCAAGATTGATAAGCACACGTCACTAGATTTAGCGGAATAATTCGCCAAAATGGGAACAAACACTTGAGAGGAGAGAGAGCGACGAGAGAGAGAGAGAGAGACGAGAGAGAGACGACGGGGAGAGCACGAGAGAGAGAGAGAGAGGCCGGAGAAGGCATAGAGAGTTCTTCAGAGAGAGTTGAGACACGAGACGAGAGAGATGAGGGAGAGAGGGAAGGAAAAGAGCAAGAGAGATGGGGATAAACAGGGCAGAGCCGGAAAGATACTTAGGACTAGCGATAGGAGATTAAGGAATTCATAGGCATTATTTTGGCTAAGTGAATAGATCAGTAAGTTAATAAACTGCCCTTACTTATTTACTCCTCAATGAGGTAGAAATAAAACTACTGGAATGGTTAGGCATTATCCTAGTGAATCTCCAGCAGGGGGACATCAAATGTCACTTTGTAACAAATGGTCTATAAGATAACTATGGATAGCGTATGTCGTGTGACACGTTCGATTAGTTCTTGGTCGACATAGACTGGATCCAGACAACCTACCTATGCACAATTTATGCTGCCACCGCCAAGTGAGGTACCCGTGTGCCAAGTAGCGCCACATACCGTTCTATATCAAGTGCACAATGATTGTGCAAAATTGAGCAAAATTGGTACATGAAAGGATGCGAGTAAAAAGGATATGAGAAAAACGGACGAGAACTAGATAGATAGATAGACATAGATATGATAGATAGAATAATAGCTAAATGCAGAAGTGAGGAACAGAGAGTCAGGTCGAAAGAGAGAGAGAGAGAGAGAGGGAGAGAGAGAGAGAGGAGAGAGTGGGGGTGGAAGTTGATGAGAAGAGAGAGAGAGAGAGAGATAGAGAGATAGAAACAAAGGAGTTATTATTCATCTACGCATTGCACTGTGACCCTTTTCCGACATTCGTCATTAGAAATTTCTCATTTTCTCTTACCTTAAGACATTATGATTCCTGTTTATATTAG
>NC_051426.1:20291634-20296634 GCF_015228065.2 Penaeus monodon
ACCGAGACAGAGACCCCTACTAAGAGACCGAGAGAGAGGAGAGACCCGGACGAGCCAGACAACGAAAACGACGAAAAGCTGAGACGGAGAGAAGACGGAGAGAAGAGACGAGATAAAAAGAGACTATTTAGACAGATAGATCAGAAACGATGAGTGAGTGAAGTGAGTGAGTGAGAGAGAGAGATAAATAAAAAAATAAGAATAGAGTGAGAAGAGAGAGAGAGGGGGGGGAGAGAGAGAGAGAGAGAGAGAAGAGAGACGAGAGAGAGGAGAGGAGAGAGAGAGAGAGAGAGAGATAGAGAGAGAGACGAGAGAGAGGAGATGGAGCGAGAGAGAGAGAGATGTGTCACGCTTCGAGAGAGAGAGGAAGACGAGAGCGCAGAGAGAGAGAGAGAGAGAGAAATAGATATAAATTTAGATACATAGATAGAAAGATAGATAGATAGATATATAGAAAGAGAGAGAGAGAGAGAGACGAGGAGAGAGAGAGAGAGATGAGTTGAGATGAGATTAGTTGAGAGAGAGAAATAGATAGATAGAGGATCGATAGATAGATACTAGATAGAGATAGAGAGGTACAGGGACAGAAGAGATAGACAAGAGAGGGAGAGAGGAGAAGAGGAAAGAGAGAGAGAGAGAGAGAGAGAGACGAGAGAGAGAGGCAAGGATGAGACGAGAGAGAGAGAGAAAAGAGAGAGTAGAGAGAGATGTTTGAGAGAGATGGAGAGAGAGAAATAGATAGATAGGATGGATAGATAGATAGAACATAGATAGAATAGAGAGACAGGGACAGGAGAGATAGCAGAGAAGAGAGAGAGAGAGAGTGAGAGTGGAGAGAGAGAGAGAGAGAGAGAGAGAGAGAGAGAGAGCGAGAGAGAGAGAAGAGAGTGAGTATTGAGAGGGTGATTGAGGAGAGAGAGAGAAAGAGAGAAACAAAGAGAGAGAGAGAGAGAGAGAAAGAGAGAGAGAGGAAGGAGAGAGAGACAAGAAAGAGAGAGAGAGGAGAGAGAGAATGGAGAGAGAGGAAACATAGGACAGATAGATCCGACAGAGAAAGAGAAATAGATAGTAGATAGATACATGAAAGAAGAGAGAAAGAGAAATAGATAGATAGATAGAGAGAGAGAGAGAGAGAGAGAGAGAGAAATAGATAACTCAATAGATAGATAAAGAGAGAGAGAAATAGATAGATAGATGGATAGATAGATAGATACATAGATAGAGATGGAGAAGATAGATGGATAGATAGATAGATACATAGATAGAGATGGAGAGACAGGGACAGAGAGATAGCAAGAGAGAGAGAGAGAGAGAGAGAGAGAGCTTGAGGAGAGACGAGAGAGAGAGTATGAGAAACTGGAGAGAGAGAGAGACGAGAGCGAGAGTGTCGTGATGTGAGTGGTGACGAGTGATAGTGAGGGAAGAAAGAGAGAGAGAGAGAGAGAGGAGACGAGAGAGAGAGAGAGACGATGAGAGGAGGAGATGAGAGATTGAGAGGACGAGAGAGAGATCGTAGAGAGGAGATGCGAGAGCGAGCGCAAAGAGAGAGAGAGAGAGAAGAGAGAGAAGAGGATGAGAGAGAGAGACGAGAGAGAGGAGAGAGAGAAAGATGAGACGAGAGAAACCGAGACGACGAAGAGCCGAGCATGATGAGGAGCGAGAGACCGGCAGACCGAGAGAGCGAGACCACCGCAGGAGACCGACACGGAGAGACGAGAGAGATGAGAGGAGAGACGAGAGAAAGACTGATGAGAGAGAGACGAACTGAGAGGACAAGACGAAGAGACCCGAGAGAGCCCGAGGACCGAAGAGAGAGAGAGAGAGAGAGAGACAGGGGGGAGAGAGGAAATTCAGACAGAGTAGAATCGACAGAGAAAGCGAACCTAGATAGATAGTACAGCACATCTCGACGCAACGACCGAGACATAGATGATCGATAGAGAGAGATGAGAGACGATAGAGCACGTAGAGAGGTAATAGATAGATACATAAATAGAACGAGAGAGAGACGGGAGGACGAGCAGAAAGAGGAGAGACAGCCCCCGAGACTGAGGAGCGAAGACGCAGACGAGGACCCGACAGAGAGACGAACCGCGAGCCGACGAGATAGCAGAGACCCACGAACCTGGGAGAAGCGAGAAAGAAGAGGACGAAGACGAGACAGAGGGACTGAGCCCAGAGAGAGACGAGAGAAGGAAAGAAAGCAGCGGATAGAGAAGAGAGAAAGAGAGAGAGACGAGCCGAACGAAGAAAAGCCAACGAGCAGACGACGAAGAAGAGAGAGAGAAGGAGCAGAGAGAGAGAAGACGAGAGACGACGAGACGACCGAGCACGAGAGAGAGAGAGAGAGAGGAGGTTTAAGAGAGAGAGATGAGAGAGAGAGAGAGATGGAGCTGAAGAGAGAGGAGAGAGAGATGAGAGAAGATGAGAGAGAGAGAGAGAGGAGGTAGAGAGACGAGAGAGGCAGAGATGAGAGAGAGAGAGAGAGGTAAGAGAGAGCGAGACAGAGAGAGAGCGAGCAAGAGAAGAGAGACCGACCCGAGAGAGAGAGCACCTCGAGAGAACCGAGAGAGAGAAAGATCGAGAGAGAGAGAGAGTAGAGAGGACGAGACATACCAGGATCCCACGAGAGACGCATGAGGAACACCGAGACCCAGACAGACGAGAGAGAGAGAGAGAGAAGACAGACAGACAGCGACACGAGCAGAGAGAGACGAGAGACGAGAGAGCAGCTGAGACCCGACGAGCAGAGAGACAGAGAGAGAGAGAAAGATGAGAGAGCAGCAGAGACGAGAGAGAAGAGAATCGAGAGAGACGAGAGACTGATAACCCGAGAGAGAGAGACCCGAGAGACCGTAACGAGAGCACTCACAGAGAGAGAGATGAGTTACGATGAGACGAGAGGGAGAGAGAGAGAGAGAGAATAATGATGAGAGAGAGAGAGAGATGAGGAGAGATAATCAATAGATAGATAAAGAGAGAGAGAAGAGAGAAATAGAGTAGATAGATGGATTAGTAGCTAGATACATAGATAGAGATGGATGAGCCAGGTAAGGGAGAGATAGAAGAGAGAGAGAGAGAGCGAGAGAGGAGAGAAGATAGAGAAACATACCGCCCACGAGAGAGAGAAGATGAAGCGAGAGAGAGAGAGAGATAAGAAATTGATAGATAGAAGATACATGATAGAGATAGAGAGACATGGGACAGAGACTGATAGCAAGAGAGAGATGAGAGAAGAGCACGAACCCGATAACGAGAGAGATGCCACCAGAACGAGAGAGAGAGAAGCGACGAGAGAGAGACTCGCACCAGAAGAGATAAGATTCAGAGAGATGAGAGAGAGAGAGAGACGAGTAGAGATGCAGAGAGAGAGATGAGGAGGAAGTAGAGATGAGAGAGAGAGAGAGAGGAGGAGAGAGAGAGAAGGAGAGAGAGAGAGAGAGAGAAAGAGGTGACGATGAGAGAGAGAGAGAGAGAGAGAGAGAGAGACCGAGAGAGAGAGAACAGACGAGAGGAGAATGACACGAGACGAGAGAGAGACAGAAGAGAGAGAGAGACAGAGAGGAGACAGAAGAGATGAAGAGAGAGAGAGAGACGAAGAGAGAGAAGGGAGATAGAAGGAGATAAATAGATATTTTAGACAGATAGATAGAAGGCGAGTGAGTGAGGGATATGTGAGTGAAGTGAGAGAGAGAGAGAAATAAATAATAATAGAATAGAAGTGAGAGAGAGAATGGGAGGGGGAGAGAGAGAGAGAGAGAGAGAGAGAGAGAGAGAGAGAGAGAGCGAGAGCGAGAGAGAGATAGAGAGAGAGAGAGAGAGAGAGAGATGAGAGAGAGAAATAGATAGATATTTAGATACATAGATAGAAAGATAGATAGATATATATATAGATAGATGATAGAGAGAGATAGAGAAAGAGAGAGAGAGAGAGAGGAGGGAGAGAGAGAGAGAGGACAGACGAGAGAGAGAGAGAGAAATAGATAACTCAATAGATAGATAAAGAGAGAGAGAAATAGATAGATAGATGGATAGATAGATAGATACATAGATAGAGATGGAGAAGACACGGGCAGAGAGCTAGCAACCGGAGAGACGAGAGAGAGCCGAGGAGAAAGAGAGAGCAGAGAAGAGAGACCGAGACGAGAAGACGACAGACCGGCCGAGAGAAGAGCCCGATCGAGAGACCGAGAGCGAGAGAGAGCCTCACGAGAGAGAGAGAGAGAGAGAAATAGATCGTGATAGATGGATAGATCAGATAGAACATAGATAGAGAATAGAGAGCGACAGGGACAGAGGACGGAGATAGCAAGAGACGGAGAGAGAGAGGAGATCGACGACGAGAGGGGTGGGGGGAACCGCAGAGACGAGCCGCGAGAGACGAGAGATTTGAGAGGAGAGAGAGAGAGAGAGATAGAGGGAGAGAGAATATAGAGAGAGGAGAGATGAGAGATGAGGATGACAAGAGAGAGTAGAAGAGAGAGAGGATTGAGAGAGAGAGATTGAGGAGTGAGAGGAGAGGAGGAGATGAGAGAGAAGAGAGAGAGAGAGAGACGCTGATGATTGAGACGATGGAGAGCAGAGAGGGACGAGAGAGATGAGGATGAGAGAGAGGGAGATGAGAGAGAAAGAGAGAAGAGGAGATGACGAGAGTGGATGAGAGGACCGAGAACGAAACGAGAAGACGAGAGAGAGAGAGGAGACAGAGAGAGAGACCGATGAGAGAGACGATGACGACGCGCACCCCCGAGATGACGAGAGAGAGAGAGAGAGAGAGAGAGAGAGAGAGAGAGAGAGAGAGAGAGAGAGAGGAAATAGACAGATAGATCGACAGAGAAAGAGAAATAGATAGATAGATACAGAAAGAGAGAGAAAGAGAAAGAGAGAGAGAGAGAGAGAGAGAGAGAGAGAGAGAGAGAGAGAGAGAGAGAGAGAGAGAGAGAGAGAGAGAGAGAAATAGATAACTCAATAGATAGATAAAGAGAGAGAGAAATAGATAG
>NC_051426.1:20319134-20331073 GCF_015228065.2 Penaeus monodon
TCACTGGACATGGTACAAACGATATGGGTTACAGTGGCCAAGAAGATTGACCGCATTCTTGTTAGCACTTGCAGGAGGATCCTCCAGAACTGCAGGGTTTTTTCCAGAGTGCCGAGTTCTGTGGCAATGACTATAGGCGGGTTGTGGCTCCCATGCGGGTCCATTTCAAAACTCCCTCCAGTGGCCACTCTAAGGTATTTCACTTGAACAGACTAAGGCAGGAGGAGTGTCCCCGTGGGTCACCATGGCAGTCTCTAATCGATTCACAGAACTCGACAACCTGATGGACCAGTTACTCTGTAGGAGTTTTTTCAAGCGGGGGAACACTCAAAGCAGCCCAGGAAAGTCCATTGGCGTATGCCCGAGGGCAAGCCAGAATTTTATCTCCCGGGAAACATTAGAGGCCACTGAAGCATGTTGCATGGCACGGCTGAATATTAATCAAGTCTTGCGTCGTCCATGGTGCATAGGGGTCGGACACTGCTGAGAGGGACAAGGAACGTTCATCAGGAATTGCTGAGGAGGTTGAAGGCCATTTCTTGGAAAAACGACCTTTGCTCTGCCTATCAACCCCTGAGAAAGGCTAAAACTCTAAGCCCTCCCACAGATGACGGGCAGCCCCGATCAGCGGATGGAGGGAATCATCTCAGATCATGTTGGGTTTCATGAACATTGGGCTGAGTATTTTGAGCAGTTGTCCCAGGCAGACCCTCCAACTGTTAGCTTGGATGCAAGCGATGTCACAATAACTGTGCTGGACCCATCCATCAGCGGGGGTAGGGTAGGTGGTAGGAACCTCCTGCCCTAACAGAGGTTAGGATGACGTTTTCCAAGCTGAAGAGTGGGAAAAGCTGCAGGCATATGTGATATCCCTCCCTGAACTGCTAAAGGGCTGAGGGTGAACCTGGGGACTCGGGGCCTGCATACAGTCCTGACTGCCAACTGGCAGTTGGTACCATCCCCTGACCTGCTGAGGGGTGTGGTCATCCCTCTCTGGAAGTGGAAAAGGGGATCGTTGGAATTGTAGCAACTACTGCGGCATTACATTGCTCAGCATACCAGGCAAAGTTCACAAAGTCAACATTCTTCGAAAAGCATCCGCAACAAATACTGAGGCATCAAAGACCAGAGCAGTCTGGATTTTGATATTTTCGAAGTACATCGAAAAATTGTTGAAGTATGTCAATGATCCTCGCATCACCCCACAGCGAGATGGTAGCCTGATAGTTGAGGTTTCGTCTCCAGACGAGAGTGACCGTCTGCGTGCGATATGCGACTTCCTGGGGCTCAAGTTTCATGTTCTCCTCACAAAACCCCTTTAATCAGTTAAGGGAATTGTTTTTTCCCGAGGGCCTGATGAGGTATTCTGAGGAGAAAACGTTATAGGAACTAGAGGGAAATTTTTAAAGTAGTGGCAGTAAAACGTTTTAAGAAGAAAGTGATGGTTTGGAAACAGTCGACACCCCGCTCTTCTTCTAACTTTTAACACGTTAGTCCTTCCAGAATCGGTTAAGTTAGCATGGTACCACCTCAAGGTAAAGCCATATGTGCCCAACCCTATACGGCGCTTCCACTGCCAGGGTTATGGGCATGGAGCCAACTCTTGCCGTTTTAAAGAAATGGGCAACCAAGAGTATGTGTAAGGTTTTGGTACAACAGGTCATCAAGGAGATGAAAAACTGTCCAGGTCTAAAATGCTGTTTCCACTGTAAAGAAGCTTATGAAGCTTCTTCAAAGCAATGTAAAAGGTACAAATTTGAAAAGGAAGATTGGTAATAAGAAGCAAGAAGAAAGTTAGTTTTCCAGAGGCAAAGCGACGTGCCGTGTGCTATTTGGGACAGCCAGGTAGGTCCTTTGCTTCAGTTCTAGCCCATCCTCCTTCCCACCAACCCTTGCCCTCCAATGCTTCTTACAACACACACTCTGCCACTTCCTTTAACCCTCAGTCCCAAATTGCTGACGCTGCCTCTGGTGAGTTGTTCCACCAGAAACGGAGTAGGAGTGAGGGGTCTAATTGAGGAGACTCTCCTCCCAAAGTAAGGTCTTTGGAGCCATCATTTAAGGCCCCAGAGGCCTCAACTGACAGCCAGCTGCCACCCCAAACCACAGGGGCCTCTGCTAGCAAGCCCGAATATTACACACACACACACACACAAATATCTCATGCTATATTATATTAGATATCTATATATATATATATATAGTATATGAATATATTTACATATATACACAGACACCACATACACAACCACTACACACACCACACACACACACACTAAACATCCATATATGTATATACTTAATGTATATAGAACATATTATATGTGGTTATACATATACATATATATATATATATATATATATATATATATATATATACATAATATACACACCTAAATACAGAATATCCTCCTGGCAATGGCAACCAAATGAAAGGATATACTGGGGGGAGGGTGCTGTCCTCCCCCCCAGCAAGGCTTTGGGTGTCCCTCTGAGAGGGCAAATTTTACTTGTCCCGCCCTGCACACGGCAAGCACCAACCACATCATGAAACTTGTCGGGCAAAGCCTCGGGGACAGACCCTACAGGCGGATGGTCGGCCCCACCCCACCAACTCTTCCTTTATTTGGGGCAGTGTCGGCGTGGGACGGCAGACGTGGCGTGCACCGAGTTTTGCCCAGTCTTACACCTCAGGCGAGCTTTCCGGGTGGGTGCTTGGTACATCGGTCCTTGCGGCAGGATGAAATGGTTACCTTTGCTATCGCGGGAATTGGGAGTGACCTGGATTGAGGTGAGAAGGACCTGGTACGGCCCCATCCTGTATGGGTGGTTTACACCTACGACTGGGTGGGCTGCAAGCAATGGTCACCACCTACAGGGTATAGCCCAGCCATCTCTAGCTGACTTTAGCCCTCGGTAGTTGAGGTAACACAGTTGATGAGTGTATTATTGCATTGAACCTGAAGCATCTTTGGCTAGTCATGTCTTCTTATTGCTGTATATGTCCTACCCCATGTCTTGTAACTTGATGTGATAAGAGAGCGTTCTAAGCCAAACTTGCATCTGTGGCAAGACAATTGCCCCCCAACGAGATATTCGCATTGTTCCTGGGTCGAACTTCAATGGCGGCATCCAACTGTGACGAGCTGGGCTACTGAGGATTTCTTGTCAGGTCCTATGGTTTCCAGGAAATGATAGCAGGTAGCCAAATAGCATCTTTTCTCTGGGACTTGCTAGGTCCCTGGGGGAGAAGAATGAGGCTCTCTGGCTCCTGGTCCAGCGCGCCAACCCCTCACTGGACATGGTACAACGATATGCGGTACAGTGGCAAGGAGATCGACCACCAAATTCTTGCAATTGCACGTGAAGGCGGATCCTCCAGAACCTGCAGTGTTTACCAGAGTGCCGTGGGGCTTTCGTGGCAATGACTATAGGCTGGTTGTGGCTACCATGCACGGGTCACATTCAAAACTCCCTCCAGTGGGCCACTCTAAGGTATTTCACTTGAACAGACTAAGGCAGGAGGAGTGTCCCGTGGTTCACCATGGCAGTCTCTAATCGATTCACAGAACTCACAACCCTGATGGACCCAGTTTTACTCTGTAGGGCTTTTGTCATAGCGCGGAACATCAAAGCAGCCCAGGAGTCATTGCTATGTCCCGAGGGCAAGGCAGAATTTTCCATCTCCCTGGAGACATTGGAGGTCACTGAAGCATGTTGCATGACTCGGTTGGAATAGTTATATCAATCTTCTCGCTCCATGGTCATAGGGTCGACACTGCTGAGAAGGGCAAGGAACTAGGTTCATCAGGAATCTTTCCGTGAGGGGTAAGTCCATTTCTTGGTAAACGAACTTTGCTCTGCCGATCAACCCCTGAGAAAGCTGAACTCTAACGCCCTCCTTCACAGATGAACTGCAGCCGAGTCAGGGGGGATGGACGGATCATCTCAGATCATTTGGGATTTCATGAACATTGGTCTGAGTATTTTGAGCATTGTACAAGGCATACCCTCCAACTGTTGCTTGGGGAAAACATTTTTTTTTTTTTTGCCCCCACAAAGCGATGTCACAATAAACTGTGCTGGACCCATCATCAGCGTGGGTAGGGTAGGTGGTAGGAATCTCCTGCCCTAACAGAGGTTAGGATAACGATTTCCATGCTGAAGTATGGGAAAGCTGCCAGGCATATGTGATATCCCTGCTGGACTGCTAAAGGCTGAGGGTGAACCGACGACTCGGGGCCCTGCATACAGGCTCCTGACTGCCAACTGGCAAACGTCTGGTACCATTTCCCTGACCTGCTGAGGGGTGTGGTCACCCTCTCTGGAAGGGGAAAGGGGATCGTTTGGAATTGTAGCAACTACTGCGGCATTACTTGCCTCAGCATACCAGCAAAAGTTCACAAATTCAACTTCTTCTGAAACGCATCCGCAACCACCTACTGAGGCATCAAGACCAAGCAGTCTTGGATTTTTGATTATTTTCGAAGTACATCGAAAGTGTTGTGTAATGTGATGTCATGATCCTCGCATCACCCCCAGCGAGATTGGTAGCCTGATAGTTGAGGTTTCGTCTCCAGACGAGAGTGACCGTCTGCGTGCGACATATTGCGAATTCCTGGGGCTCAAGTTTCATGTTCTCCTCACAAAACCCTCTAATCAGTGTCTAGGGGAATTGTTTTTTCCCGAGACCTGATGAGGTATTCTGAGGAGAAACTGTTATAGGAACTAGAGAATTTTAAATGTGTGGCAGTAAAAACGTTTTTAAGAGAAAGTGATGGTTTGGAACAGTCGACACCAGCTCTTTCGTCTAACTTCTTAACACGTTAGTCCCTTCCAGAATTCGGTTAAGTTAGCATGGTATCCACCTCAAGGTAAGCCATATGTGCCCACCTAAATACGGCGCTTCCACTGCCAGGGTTATGGCATGAGCCAACTCTTGGCCGTTTTAAAGAAAATGGGCCAAACCAAGAGTAGGTGTAAGTGGTGGTACAACAGGTCCATCAGGAGATGACAACTGTCCAGGTCTAATATGCTGTTTACCACTGTAAAGAAGCGTATGAAAGCTTCTTCAAAGCAATGTCAAGGTACAAATTTGAAAAAGGAAGTATTGGTAATAAGAAGCCAGAAGAAAGTTGTTTTTCCAGAGGCAAAGCGAGCGTGCCCCCGTGTGCTATTTGCACAGCCAGGTAAGTCCTTTGCTTCATTCTAGCCCAGCCGCCTTCCCCAACACCCTTGCCCCGCCAATGCTTCTTACAACACACACTCTGGGCTGCACTTCCCTTTAACCCTCAGTCCCAAATTGCTGACGCTGCCTAAGCCTCTGGTGATTGTTCCACCAGAAACGAGTCGGAGTGAGGGGTCTATTGAGGAGACTCCTCCTCCAAAGTAGGTCTTTGGAAGCCATCATTCTTAAGGCTCCAGAGGCCTCAACGGTGACAGCTCCAGCTGCCTACCACATCCACAGGGGCCTCTGCTGCTATCAACTGCCCCTGAAGTAAAGGCTCAGGCCGCCCTTTCCCAAGGCCAAAGAAATCCCTGAGCCTGTGCACAAGACTCCAGCTTCCACAACTCCACAGGGGCCTTCACTGCTAGACAGAATGCCCTGAAGCAAAGGCTCAGGTCCGC
Organism: Penaeus monodon; assembly: GCF_015228065.2. Classification (NCBI taxonomy): domain Eukaryota; kingdom Metazoa; phylum Arthropoda; class Malacostraca; order Decapoda; family Penaeidae; genus Penaeus; species Penaeus monodon. The sequence goes on from NC_051426.1 coordinate 20,324,763, forward strand.
GCTTTGCCAGGCAAAGAATCCTGAACCTGTCCCAAGGGAAACCTGTGGGAAACTAGCTCCACAGGTAAAAACCATTTAAAAAGGTACTCCAGATCTGGAAAGGGACAGCCTAAAGGTGTGAGTCAAACCTTTGACCACAAGGTGCTGCCAAACACCTTATGAAGAAAATAATATAAAGAAACGTGATACCCTAATCCAATGCGCTCTGTCCAGGGAATTCATGCAAAATGGGAAGAACTGCAATATCTGATAGCTTCCTATATCCATTTTGTGTATGTTCTACAAGAGATTTTTGACCAGGGAAAATTGTACCATTTCCCTGAGAGGATTCCAAATTCAAACCCATTAATGGGACCTTTGACAATGGACCTCATGGATGAGGAGCAGTTAATGGTCCGTCAAGATATTCCCTTCCGGCATCCACCTACAGACAACCCTGCAGTGAAGTCTGTGAGAATAGGCTTGACACGACTTACACTGTTGCTCCATCTACCTTCTCCAAATAAATCTCAACATAGATGATTTGGAAGATGTACTTGGGCAGGTTTGCCACATCCTTTCTACTCTGGAGATTTCAATTGTCGGCCATCACCTCTGGGGAGACACTTTTGCACCCCTCGAGGAAGGGCCTTGAGTCTTGTTCTTAGAGTAGATCGTTTTACTGACCAGTTGGACACTCCCCCACATTTCTAAGGTTCAAACTGGGACATTCTCCAATATAGACTTAATCAATAGGCTCACCTGATTTCACAGTTGAACTTTCACTTGGCAGGTCCATGGAAGACTTACATGGAAGCGACCACTTTCCCAATAATTTTGGAGGAGGTGAATGGTATTTCACCAGTCAATGTAGTGCAGAGAACTGCAACTTGAACATGCAGACTGGAATCTTTTTTAGTCAACTGCAGTATTGCAAGGATCTGTTGATGATTTTCCAGTGTGTCAAAGATGCTGTTAATCGACTTCCACATCCGAATTCATCTGGCAGCAGGAACATCCATTTCCCCAAAAGTAGCGGACAGTACCGCGACCTCCAGTACAATGGTGGTCTTATGATCAACAAGCTGTCAGAGCAAGGAAAAACTGCATTAAAGGGCATTTGAAACGACGCCCCAGCATTGTAACCTTGATCAGTTACAAAGAACCCGAGCCCAAGGCCGGCGAGTGCTAAAGGGAGGCTAAGACGGACGGTCGGGCGACAGTATGTCCTCCTAGATTAACCTCTGGGACCACCCCTTAGCAATGGGGAGTGGGACAAGGTGCGTAAGATTTGCTGGAAAGAGCACATCCATTCACAACCTGCTCTGAAGATAGATTTGGATAATCATCACAGACAAAAAAGATATTGCTAATGAGCTAAGCCTAAATCCATGGCGAGATCTCCTCTGGAGCATCTTACACTGCTCGATTCATCCACTCCTTCTGCTGAAACAGAACAACACCCCCAGTGTCGTTCTTCAGTAGGACTGGGCAGCAAGAACTTCCATAAATTTGCCATTTGCGCAAGGGAGATGGACTCTGCTCTGCTTTGCAGCTCCTGCCGTAAGACGCCCCAGGAAGTGACGATCTCCATATCAATGATATCTCACTTACCAGAAGAGCTCCCAAAGTTCCTGTTTGGACCATTCAATGGATCTATAGGGAGTGCACAGGTGCCATCCGCATGGAATAGAGGCTATATCATTGCCCTGTTCCCTAACCTGGCAAAGATGGCTTCTCACCATGAAATTACAGACCAATTGGGCTGATGGAGAAATGGTAAACTTCAGGTTGACATGGCTGGCTTAGAAAAAAAACATGTTTGAACCCCATATCAATATGGCTTTAGAAAATTGAGCAGACCACAGATGCACTTTGATGATGTGGAAACTGCTATACAGAATTCCCTTCGCAAAGCGACGTCACATGTTGCAGTCTTCTTTGACCTTGAAAAGGCTTACGATACTACTGTTGGAAGCATGGCAATATTCAGGAACTTATACATTGGTTTTAAGAGGAAGCCTTACCTACCTTCATACAAATGCTTCCTTGCTACAGGAAATTTAGAGTTCGGGTGGGAAACAGTTTCGCTAACCTGGAAGACAGCTGGAAGGGGGTCCCACAATGGAGTGTCTTAAAGTGTGACCCTGTGTGCCAGTGGGCTATAGAATTGACATGTTAAAGGTTTTTCCAATTCTGTCTCATGTAATCTGTTATGTGATGACTTTCCACTGTACTGCTCAGGAGGAAGCTTTACAGGATGGTGCAAGGGACCCATGCAGGCTGCAATAAATCAGGTTGTAACATGGGCAACATATCATGGGTTCAATTTTCTCCAAGCAAGACCATGGCCTATACTTTCCAAACGAGGAAAATTCCATCCTTCCCCTCTATTTAGGAACAAACCCACTTAATTTGGTACAACAGGTGAAGTAACTTGGGGTCTAAGTTTTGACTCAAGACTTACATGTGTGCCTCCATCAAACAGTTAAAAGTGAAGGCTTTCAAAAGTTATTTTGGTGGGTTCTTTCACATTTAATCTTGGGGTGGGCAGACACACAACGCTTCTACGGCTTTACCGAGGCGCTTATTCCCGTAGTAGCTTGATTATGGCTGTGAGGTGTATTCTTCTGCAACTCCCACTGTTTCTCCGGATGTTTTGGACTCAGTTCATAATGAATCTCCTCAGAATGCTGTACTGGCTGTCAGGTCTTCACCTGTGGAATCCTGTACATGCTGAGAGTGGGAGAACCACCTCTTTCATTACACCGGGACTACATGAACCAGATTTTACTACACGAGACTACAAAGGATCCGGATCTCTTACATCCCGAATTGGTTTCAACCCCTTGAGGATAGCCGATCTATGGAGAGAATAGGAGATCTTGTGGAAGATCTTAATTTGAGTCTCACTAAGGTTCTGGCTGTTTGGAATTACCCCAATCCCCCCATTGGAACTAATCAAAGTCGAGCTGGGATTTTGGTCGAATTGGGAAAGGGGAGAAATCAAAGAAGCAGAAGTCAGAGAGAATTTCTTCAGTATATTTCTAAGTACCAAGGATCAATAGGCAATATATATCAGAATGGTTCGAATCTGAAGTGGTGTGGGCTTTGCCAGCAGTGAGCAAAGGGAGACTGCATCTGGCAGTCATTCTCTAGGCAGCCTCGATCCTTACTGCAGAGTTACATGCCATCCTTGCAGCAGTTTAAGATGACTAGAGATCTTACGACCAGTCTATATGTGATGTATTGTAACTCTTGTGTGCTTTGCGAAGCAATCAAGAGCTTAAACTCATCACATCCAGTAGTAAGGGAGGTTCAAATTGGGCTTGCACTGATGTCAACCGCAAAAAGATAACTCTGTGTTGGGTGCCCAGCGCATGTTTGGTATCAGTGGGGAATGAGCGAGCTGATCAGAAGGCCAAGGCAGCCTGCATCGCCTTGTGATGCTCGTTTCCCTCTCCCACACACCGACCTTGAAACCCAGCATAAGGATTTGTCTTGTGCAAGTAAATGGAAGGGAACAATGAGGCATACCTCCAGAAAACAAACTGCGAGAGATTAGAGATGAAAAAAATTGGCAGTTTGGGTGACTAGCATCCACCCTTAACCGAAAAGTGGAAGTTTGCATTAACAAGACTAAGAATCGGGCACACAAACTGACTCATGGGCCGATGATGGCTAAAAGTCAAGAAGTCACTTTGTGACGGATGCCAAGAGCCATTAAGATCGCACATGTAGTGGAAGATGTGCAACATTCTCAGACCAAAGACGCATGTACTTGTCTCCCGCATATACACTGAAAAATTTTTTGGGGGGAGGATTGTGATATATGGTCTTATTAGTTTCCTAAGGAACACTAATATTTTAAGCAAAATTTTGTTAGGTATAATATTTATGCAATAATTTTAAACACTTGGAGCATAATATTTATGCTTTGATTATAAATATATTCATTGTTATTTGTAAGATATTTATTGATAGATTTAAATTTTTAAACATTTTAATATTTCTATTTAACTAGTTATTCGCCGCTAATGACCTTAGCTGTTGAGAGGCAGATAATTTTAAATAATCATCAATCTCGAGAAGCCGATCGCGAGCCAGACGAAGTCCTCACAGGAGTAGCCCGGAGGGGAAGGTGCGCTCCGGACTGTGATTCGGTATCAGCCTCCTTATGATTTTTATGCTGGGTTGATGCAGTCATTTGATCGACAAATTTAGTCAGTTGATATATTTTAATATTTAGTTCTTTAACGGTTTGTTTGAGTTCAGCAATTTCTTTATCCTTAGCTGAAACCCTGTTGGACTGACATTACTTGCACTAGGGGTGATGTTAGTTACTTCAGCATAGGAAGTATCAGGTTTGTGTGTCAAATTTCCACTTTCCTATTAGCTTCAGTGTAACTAACTTCATGTTTTCTCATATATGCTAATGTCTCAGTCTCCTTCAGAATGCTGCACTCAGCAGATCTGACTGATGGGACCTCCACAGTTAACACATTGGAAATCTGGGTAGTATATGAGATGGTGTCATGGGCTTCAGCACATTTATGGCAGACAAATTTACTCGAGTCTTATAAATACATCTTAATGAGGTGTGTCCGAATTTTTGCATCTATTACAATGCATTGGCTTTTGGATGTAAGGTCTTACTGGACACGATCATATCCGACATTGACATATTCAGGGATTTTACTTAAAGCAAAGGTCAAAAAACTTTTCGTTTGCACATTCCATCCTTTTTGTTCATACAATGAACGTCCAGTACGTCTTGGTCCTTCATGCTCTCGAGAATTTCACTTTTTTCCATCGTCTTCAAATCCCTGTGAAAGATTACTCCCTTACAGGTATTTGGGCCAATTGGGATAGTTACTTAACTCGAAAATCATGAATTTGCGTCAGCTTAAGAAAATCCTTAATCTGGGAGTTATATTGTACTTTAACAATGAGGCTTCCCTCTCGAAATTTTTTTGACAAAATCGCCATCCACTCATTCACGCATTTTACATTTGCAAACTTGCATTCTCAGTTGGGATTTTAAAAAAGTGGTCTTCTCGTTTTGTCATTTGTGGGGGTTCTGTTGTTTATAGTCGAATTCATCAAAAAGTGGTCATGAGGAGGAGAAGGGGTAGCTGGGGTATCATTCATCATGGGTATCAGACAGGTCCGCCCCCTTGGCTCAAGCCCTAGTCCTGAAAGGATTGAAAAACTTGATTGAGGGCTCGAGTTATGTGGAGGACACTTCCTTACCGCCGACTTGCCTAGATGAAGGACGGTAATTCAATGCCCACCCCCCAAGCGAATACGGAGTTTGCAAGGAACTCCGGCAGGATCAGGAAAGTCACATTAAGGGAAAATTTGGAAAAAGAAAAAGTGCACCAAAGGACGCCCCAGCCTACTGGCTGTAGAAGAGAGCTGCAGGTCTGAGGTGGGGTGCTGACTATGCCTACTGTAGCCTCGTGTCACCAGCAAAAACAAGAGCACTGAAGATGCAGGCAAAGCACTATAAAGTGTGAAAAGGATCTTTCTTTCTTTCTTGGATTCTTGGCTATCAACCAGCGGCATGTGGCCAAGGTTATTAAGCCAATGGATCCTATTTATTTTATCAATCTATATAAGGTCATAAAGTTTTGTCTCCCTTAGAAAAACGATTAATTTTGTTATTATTTTTCATCGTTTGTTAAAAGGTTTGATATTTGAGTGGCAGGTTTTTCATTCTGAAGAATTTTTTTATGGATTGTCTGGAATTATTATTTTATGGCAGGTTATCATGAGATGGGCTATTGTGAGGATGTTTGTGCAATGTGGGCCATTGTGGAGGGAAACATTTTTCTATGTATGGCATGAGGTGGGTTAGTCTTGTGGCGTTAACTCTCAGGTGCGCCAACACCACCTCCTCCCTTCTGTTTTTTTTTGTGGGCTGTGTCCCACAGTTCAATTGTTGGCTTCATTGTTCCTATTTGTAGGTTGGTCCACTCACTTTGCCACAGGAGATGTATTTTGCTTTTATAAGAGACACAAAACACCTGAGATCTGTACGGACTATGCTAAGGTCCAGATCATCAGTTGACCCGGCTAATTTGTCAGCCTGCTCATTGCCATGGATACCCGAGTGGCCTGGTACCCATATTAGCTTGATTGACTTATTGGCACCATGTAGCTTACGAATATTACCCAGTAGTTCATTTTTGTGGTTTCTAGTGATTTAATGGCTTTAAGTGAACTTCATGAATCTGAAAAAATTACTATTCTATTGTGGTCGTCGATAGTGCAAATCAAGGGCTTTATCAATGGCAAAAAGTCAGCAAGGAAGACCCATCTGTTGGAGT